>NW_026529413.1:0-258624 GCF_028500815.1 Rissa tridactyla
AGCCTCAAAGCCACCCTTTCCCACTTGGAACCGCGCCAGGCACAAAAAATGGCCATACGGCCGGAGATGGGTCGCATGCCCAAAGAGCCAGCAGAGAAAACTATGCCGTGTTCTAAAGCTCTTTGGGAACCGCTTGCATAGCCCCACATACCTGGGGGCTGCAGGCTTTCCTGCTGCCTTCAGCCTCAAAGCCACCCTTTCCCACTTGGCGCCGCGCTAGGCACAAAAATGGCCATAAGGCTGGAGATGGGTCCCCCGCCCAAAGAGCCAGCAGGGAAAACTATGCCTTGTTCTAAAGCTCTTTGGGAACCGCTTGCGTAGCCCCACAGACCTGGGGGCTGCGGGCTTTGCTGCTGCCTTCAGCCTCAAAACCACCCTTTCCCACTTGGCGCCGCGCCAGGCACAAAAATGGCCTATGGCTGGAGATGGGTCCCCCGCACAAAGAGCCAGCAGGGAAAACTATGCCTTGTTCTAAAGCTCTTTGGGAACCGCTTGCGTAGCCCCACAGACCTGGGGGCTGCAGGCTTTGCTGCTGCCTTCAGCCTCAAAACCACCCTTTCCCACTTGGCGCCGTGCCAGGCACAAAAATGGCCATATGGCTGGAGATGGGTCCCCCGCCCAAAGAGCCAGCAGGGAAAACTATGCCTTGTTCTAAAGCTCTTTGGGAACCGCTTGCGTAGCCCCACAGACCTGGGGGCTGCAGGCTTTCCTGCTGCCTTCAGCCTCGACACCACCCTTTCCCACTTGGCGCCACGCCAGGCACATAATGGCCATATGGCTGGAGATGGGTCCCCTGCCCAAAGAGCCAGCAAGGAAAAATATGCCTTGTTCTAAAGCTCTTTGGGAACCGCTTGCTTGGCCCCACAGACCTGGGCAATGCAGTCTTTCCTGCTGCCTTCAGCCTCAAAACCACCCTTTCCCACTTGGCGCCGCGCCAGGCACAAAAATGGCCATACGGCTGGAGATGGGTCCCCCGCCCAAAGAGCCAGCAGGGAAAACAATGCCTTGTTCTAAAGCTCTTTGGGAACCGCTTGCGTAGCCCCACAGACCTGGGGGCTGCAGGCTTTCCTGCTGCCTTCAGCCACAAAGCCATACTTTCCCACTTGGCACCGCGCCAGGCACAAAAATGACCATACGGCTGGAGATGGGTCCCATGCCCTAAGAGCCAGCAGGTAAAACTATGCCTTGTTCTAAAGCTCTTTGGGAACCGCTTGCTTGCCCACAGACCTGGGGGCTGCAGGCTTTGCTGCTGCCTTCAGCATCAAAACCACCCTTTCCCACTTGGCGCCGCGCCAGGCACAAAAATAGCCTATGGCTAGAGATGGGTCCCCCGCCCAAAGAGCCAGCAGGGAAAACTATGCCTTGTTCTAAAGCTCTTTGGGAACCGCTTGCTTGGCCCCACAGACCTGGGCGATGCAGGCTTTCCTGCTGCCTTCAGCCTCAAAACCACCCTTTCCCACTTGGCGTCGCACCAGGCACAAAAATGGCCATATGGCTGGAGATGGGTCCCCCGCCCAAAGAGCCAGCAGGGAAAACTATGCCTTGTTCTAAAGCTCTTTGGGAACCGCTTGCGTAGCCCCACAGACCTGGGGGCTGCAGGCTTTCCTGCTGCCTTTAGCCTTGACACCACCCTTTCCCACTTGGCGCCGCGCCAGGCACAAAAACGGCCATACGGCTGGAGATGGGTCCCCTGCCAAAAGAGCCAGCAAGGAAAATTATGCCTTGTTCTAAAGGTCTCTGGGAACCACTTGCGTAGCCCCACAGACCTGGGGGCTGCGGGCTTTGCTGCTGCCTTCAGCCTCAAAACCACCCTTTCCCACTTGGCGCCGCGCCAGGCTCAAAAATGGCCATACGGCTGGAGATGGGTCCCCCGCCCAAAGAGCCAGCAGGGAAAACTATGCCTTGTTCTAAAGCTCTTTGGGAACCGCTTGTGTAGCCCCACAGACCTGGGGGCTGTGGGCTTTCCTGCTGCCTTCAGCCTCGACACCACCCTTTCCCACTTGGCGCCGCGCCAGGCACAAAAATGGCCATACGGCTGGAGATGGGTCCCCCGCCCAAAGAGCCAGCAGGGAAAACTATGCCTTGTTCTAAAGCTCTTTGGGAACCGCTTGCGTAGCCCCACAGACCTGGGGTCTGCAGGCTTTGCTGCTGCCTTCAGCCTCGACACCACCCTTTCCTTCTTGGCGCCGCGCCAGGCACAAAAATGGCCATATGTCTGCAGATGGGTCCCCTGCCAAAAGAGCCAGCAGGGAAAACTATGCCTTGTTCTAAAGCTCTTTGGGAACCGCTTGCGTAGCCCCACAGATCTGGGGGCTGCAGGCTTTCCTTCTGCCTTCAGCCTCGACAACACCCTTTCCCACTTGTCGCCGCGCCAGGCACAAAAATGGCCATATGGCTGGAGATGGCTCCCCTGCCCAAGGAACCATTAGGGAAAACTATGCCTTGTTCTAAAGCTCTTTGGGAACCGTTTGCTTGGCCCCACAGACCTGGGGGCTGCAGGCTTTCCTGCTGCCTTCAGCCTCAAAACCACCCTTTCCCACTTGGCGCCGCGCCAGGCACATAATGGCCATATGTCTGGAGATGGGTCCCCTGCCCAAGGAGCCATTAGGGAAAACTATGCCTTGTTCTAAAGGTCTCTGGGAACCGCTTGCATAGCCCCACAGACCTGGGGGCTGCAGGCTTTGCTGCTGCCTTCAGCCTCAAAACCACCCTTTCCCACTTGGCGCCGCGCCAGGCACAAAAATGGCCATATGGCTGGAAATGGGTCCCCCGCCCAAAGAGCCAGCAGGGAAAACTATGCCTTGTTCTAAAGCTCTTTGGGAACCGCTTGCGTAGCCCCACAGACGTGGGGGCTGCAGGCTTTCCTGCTGCCTTCAGCCTCAAAACCACCCTTTCCCACTTGGCGCCACGCCAGGCACATAATGGCCATATGGCTGGAGATGGGTCCCCTGCCCAAAGAGCCAGCAAGGAAAAATATGCCTTGTTCTAAAGCTCTTTGGGAACCGCTTGCGTAGCCCAAAAGATCTTGGGCCTGCGGGTTTTCCTGCTGCCTTCAGCCTCGACAACACCCTTTCCCACTAGGTGCCTCGCCACGAACAAAAATGGCCATACGGCTGGAGATGGGTCCCCTGCCCAAAGAGCCAGCAGGGAAAACTATGCCTTGTTCTAAAGCTCTTTGGGAACCGCTTGCGTAGCCCCACAGACCTGGGGGCTGCAGGCTTTCTTGCTGCCTTTAGCCTCGACAGCACCCTTGCCCACTAGGTGCCCCGCCACGAACAAAAATGGCCATACGGCTGGAGATGGGTCCCCTGCCCAAGGAGCCAGCAGGGAAAACTATGCCTTGTTCTAAAGCTCTTTGGGAACCGCTTGCGTAGCCCCACAGACCTGGGGGCTGCAGGCTTTCCTGCTGCCTTCAGCCTCAAAACCACCCTTTCCCACTTGGCGCCGCGCCAGGCACAAAAATGGCCATACGGCTGGAGATGGGTCCCCCGCCCAAAGAGCCAGCAGGGAAAACTATGCCTTGTTTAAAGCTCTTTGGGAACCGCTTGCATAGCCCCACAGACCTGGGGGCTGCAGGCTTTCCTGCTGCCTTCAGCCTCGACAGCACCCTTTCCCACTTGGCGCCGCGCCAGGCACAAAAATGGCCTATGGCTAGAGATGGGTCCCACGCCCAAAGAGCCATCAGGGAAAACTATGCCTTGTTCTAAAGCTCTTTGGGAACCGCTTCCTTGGCCCCACAGACCTGGGGGCTGCAGGCTTTCCTGCTGCCTTCAGCCTCGACACCACCCTTTCCCACTTGGCACCGCGCTAGGCACAAAAATGGCCTTATGGCTGGAGATAGGACGCCCGCCCAAAGAGCCAGCAGGGAAAACTATGCCTTGTTCTGAAGCTCTTTGGGAACCGCTTGCGTAGCCCCACAGACCTGGGGGCTGCAGGCTTTCTTGCTGCCTTCAGCCACAAAGCCATCCTTTCCCACTTGGCGTCGCGCCAGGCACAAAAATGGCCATACGGCTGGAGATGGGTCCCATGCCCTAAGAGCCAGCAGGGAAAACTATGCCTTGTTCTAAAGCTCTTTGGGAACCGCTTGCATAGCCCCACAGACGTGGGGGCTGCAGGCTTACCTGCTGCCTTCAGTCTCAAAGCCACCCTTTCCCACTTGGCGCCGCGCCAGGCACCAAAATGGCTATACGGCTGGAGATGGCTCCCCTGCCCAAGGAGCCATTAGGGAAAACTATGCCTTGTTCTAAAGCTCTTTGGGAACGGCTTGCTTGGCCCCACAGACCTGGGGGCTGCAGGCTTTCCTGCTGCCTTCAGCCTCAAAGCCACCCTTTCCCACTTGGCGCCGTGCCAGGCACAAAAATGGCCTATGGCTAGAGATGGGTCCCACGCCCAAAGAGCCATCAGGGAAAACTATGCCTTGTTCTAAAGCTCTTTGGGAACCGCTTGCGTAGCCCCACAGACCTGGGGGCTGCAGGCTTTGCTGCTGCCTTCAGCATCAAAACCACCCTTTCCCACTTGGCGCCGCGCCAGGCACAAAAATGGACATATGTCTGGAGATGGGTCCCCTGCCCAAGGAGCCATTAGGGAAAACTATGCCTTGTTCTAAAGGTCTCTGGGAACCGCTTGCGTAGCCCCACAGACCTGGGGGCTGCAGGCTTTCCAGCTGCCTTCAGCCTCGACAGCACCCTTTCCCACTTGGCGCCGCATCAGGCACATAATGGCCATAGGGCTGGAGATGGGTCCCCTGCCCAAAGCGCCAGCAAGGAAAACTATGCCTTGTTCTAAAGCTCTTTGGGAACCGCTTGCATAGCCCCACAGACCTGGGGGCTGCAGGCTTTCCTGCTGCCTTCAGCCTCAAAGCCACCCTGTCCCACTTGGCGCCGCGCAGGCACAAAAATGGCCTATGGCTGGAGATGGGTCCCCCGCCCAAAGAGCAAGCAAGGAAAACTATGCCTTGTTCTAAAGCTCTTTGGGAACCGCTTGCGTAGCCCCACAGACCTGGGGGCTGCAGGCTTTCCTGCTGCCTTCATGTTCAAAAACACCCTTTCCCACTTGGTGCCGCGCCAGGCACAAAAATGGCCATACGGCTGGAGATGGGTCCCCTGCCCAAAGAGCCAGCAGGGAAAACTATGCCTTGTTCTAAAGCTCTTTGGGAACCGCTTGCGTAGCCCCACAAACCGGGGGGCTGCGGGCTTTCCTACTGCCTTCAGCCTCAAAACCACCCTTTCCCTATGGGCGCCGCGCCAGGCACAAAAATGTCCATATGGCTGGAGATGGGTCCCCCGCCCAAAGAGCCAGCAGGGAAAACTATGCCTTGTTCTAAAGCTCTTTGGGAACCGCTTCCGTAGCCCCACAGACGTGGGGGCTGCGGGCTTTGCTGCTGCCTTCAGCCTCGACACCACCCTTTCCCACTTGGCGCTGCGTCAATCTCAAAAATGGCCTATGGCTGGAGATCGGTCACCCGCACAAGGAGCCAGCAGGGAAAACTATGCCTTGTTCTAAAGCTCTTTGGGAACCGCTTGCGTAGCCACACAGACCTGGGGGCTGCGGGCTTTCCTGCTGCCTTCAGCCTCGACACCACCCTTTCCCACTTGGCGCCGCGCCAGGCACAAAAATGGCCATACGGCTGGAGATGGGTCCCCTGCCCAAAGAGCCAGCAGGGAAAACTATGCCTTGTTCTAAAGCTCTTTGGGAACCGCTTGCATAGCCCCACAGACCTGGGGGCTGCAGGCTTTCCTGCTGCCTTCAGCCTCGACACCACCCTTTCCCACTTGGCGCCGCATCAGGCACAAAAATGACTTATGGCTGGCGAATGGTCCCATGCCCTAAGAGCCAGCAGGGAAAACTATGCCTTGTTCTAAAGCTCTTTGGGAACTGCTTGCTTGGCCCCACAGACCTGGGCGATGCAGGCTTTCCTGCTGCCTTCAGGCTCAAAACCACCCTTTCCCACTTGGCGCGGCGCCAGGCACAAAAATGGCCTATGGCTGGAGATGGGTCCCCCGCCCAAAGAGCCAGCAGGGAAAACTATGCCTTGTTCTAAAGCTCTTTGGGAACCGCTTGCTTGGCCCCAGAGACCTGGGGGCTGTAGGCTTTGCTGCTGCCTTCAGCCTCAAAGCCACCCTTTCCCACTTGGCGCCGCGCCAGGCACAAATTGACATACGGCTGGAGATGGGTCCCCTGCCCAAAGAGCCAGCAGGGAAAACTATGCCTTGTTCTAAAGCTCTTTGGGAACCGCTTGCTTGGCCCCACAGACCTGGGCGATGCAGGCTTTCCTGCTGCCTTTAGCCTCGACACCACCCTTTCCCACTGGGCACCGCGCCAGGCACAAAAATGGCCTATGGCTGGAGATGGGTCCCCCGCCCAAAGAGCCAGCAGGGAAAACTATGCCTTGTTCTAAAGCTCTTTGGGAACCGCTTGCATAGCCCCACAGACCTGGGGGCTGCAGGCTTTCCTGCTGCCTTCAGCCTCAAAGCCACCCTTTCCCACTTGGCGCCGCGCCAGGCACAAAAATGGCCATACGGCTGGAGATGGGTCCCCCGCCCTAAGAGCCAGCAGGGAAAACTATGCCTTGTTCTAAAGCTCTTTGGGAACCGCTTGCGTAGCCCCACAGACGTGGGGGCTGCGGGCTTTCCTGTTGCCTTCAGCCTCAAAACCACCCTTTCCCACTACGCACCGCGCCAGGCATAAAAATAGCCATAAGACCTGAGATGGGTCCCCCGCCCAAACAGCCAGCAGGGAAAACTATGCCTTGTTCTAAAGCTCTTTGGGAACCGCTTGCGTAGCCCCACAGACCTGGGGGCTGCAGGCTCTCCTGCTGCCTTCAGCCTCGACAACACCCTTTCCCACTTGGCGCGGCGCCAGGCACAAAAATGGCCTATGGCTGGAGATGGGTCCCCCGCCCATAGCGCCAGCAAGGAAAACTATGCCTTGTTCTAAAGCTCTTTGGGAACCGCTTGCGTAGCCCCACAGACCTGGGGGCTGCGGGCTTTCCTGCTGCCTTCAGCCTCGACACCACCCTTTCCCACTTGGCGCCGCGCCAGGCACAAAAATGGCCATACGGCTGGAGATGGGTCCCCTGCCCAAAGAGCCAGCAGGGAAAACTATGCCTTGTTCTAAAGCTCTTTGGGAACCGCTTGCATAGCCCAACAGACCTGGGGGCTGCAGGCTTTCCTGCTGCCTTCAGCCTCGACACCACCCTTTCCCACTTGGCGCCGCGCCAGGCACAAAAATGGCCATACGGCTGCAGATGGGTCCCCTGCCAAAAGTGCCATCAGTGAAAACTATGCCTTGTTCTAAAGCTCTTTGGGAACCGCTTGCGTAGCCCCACAGACCTGGGGGCTGCAGGCTTTGCTGCTGCCTTCAGCCTCAATGCCACCCTTTCCCACTAGACGCCGCGCCAGGCACAAAAATGACCATATGGCTGGAGATGGCTCCCCTGCCCAAGGAACCATTAGGGAAAACTATGCCTTGTTCTAAAGCTCTTTGGGAACCGCTTGCATAGCCCCACAGACCTGGGGGCTGCAGGCTTTGCTGCTGCCTTCAGCATCAAAACCACCCTTTCCCACTTGGCGCCGCGCCAGGCACAAAAATGGACATATGTCTGGAGATGGGTCCCCTGCCCAAGGAGCCATTAGGGAAAACTATGCCTTGTTCTAAAGGTCTCTGGGAACCGCTTGCGTAGCCCCACAGACCTGGGGGCTGCAGGCTTTCCAGCTGCCTTCAGCCTCGACAGCACCCTTTCCCACTTGGCGCCGCATCAGGCACATAATGGCCATAGGGCTGGAGATGGGTCCCCTGCCCAAAGCGCCAGCAAGGAAAACTATGCCTTGTTCTAAAGCTCTTTGGGAACCGCTTGCGTAGCCCCACAGACCTGGGGGCTGCAGGCTTTCCTGCTGCCTTCAGCCTCAAAGCCACCCTGTCCCACTTGGCGCCGCGCAGGCACAAAAATGGCCTATGGCTGGAGATGGGTCCCCCGCCCAAAGAGCAAGCAAGGAAAACTATGCCTTGTTCTAAAGCTCTTTGGGAACCGCTTGCGTAGCCCCACAGACCTGGGGGCTGCAGGCTTTCCTGCTGCCTTCATGCTCAAAAACACCCTTTCCCACTTGGTGCCGCGCCAGGCACAAAAATGGCCATACGGCTGGAGATGGGTCCCCTGCCCAAAGAGCCAGCAGGGAAAACTATGCCTTGTTCTAAAGCTCTTTGGGAACCGCTTGCGTAGCCCCACAAACCTGGGGGGTGCGGGCTTTCCTACTGCCTTCAGCCTCAAAACCACCCTTTCCCTATGGGCGCCGCGCCAGGCACAAAAATGTCCATATGGCTGGAGATGGGTCCCCCGCCCAAAGAGCCAGCAGGGAAAACTATGCCTTGTTCTAAAGCTCTTTGGGAACCGCTTCCGTAGCCCCACAGACGTGGGGGCTGCGGGCTTTGCTGCTGCCTTCAGCCTCGACACCACCCTTTCCCACTTGGCGCTGCGTCAATCTCAAAAATGGCCTATGGCTGGAGATCGGTCACCCGCACAAGGAGCCAGCAGGGAAAACTATGCCTTGTTCTAAAGCTCTTTGGGAACCGCTTGCGTAGCCACACAGACCTGGGGGCTGCGGGCTTTCCTGCTGCCTTCAGCCTCGACACCACCCTTTCCCACTTGGCGCCGCGCCAGGCACAAAAATGGCCATACGGCTGGAGATGGGTCCCCTGCCCAAAGAGCCAGCAGGGAAAACTATGCCTTGTTCTAAAGCTCTTTGGGAACCGCTTGCATAGCCCCACAGACCTGGGGGCTGCAGGCTTTCCTGCTGCCTTCAGCCTCGACACCACCCTTTCCCACTTGGCGCCGCATCAGGCACAAAAATGACTTATGGCTGGCGAATGGTCCCATGCCCTAAGAGCCAGCAGGGAAAACTATGCCTTGTTCTAAAGCTCTTTGGGAACTGCTTGCTTGGCCCCACAGACCTGGGCGATGCAGGCTTTGCTGCTGCCTTCAGGCTCAAAACCACCCTTTCCCACTTGGCGCGGCGCCAGGCACAAAAATGGCCTATGGCTGGAGATGGGTCCCCCGCCCAAAGAGCCAGCAGGGAAAACTATGCCTTGTTCTAAAGCTCTTTGGGAACCGCTTGCTTGGCCCCAGAGACCTGGGGGCTGTAGGCTTTGCTGCTGCCTTCAGCCTCAAAGCCACCCTTTCCCACTTGGCGCCGCGCCAGGCACAAATTGACATACGGCTGGAGATGGGTCCCCTGCCCAAAGAGCCAGCAGGGAAAACTATGCCTTGTTCTAAAGCTCTTTGGGAACCGCTTGCTTGGCCCCACAGACCTGGGCGATGCAGGCTTTCCTGCTGCCTTCAGCCTCGACACCACCCTTTCCCACTGGGCACCGCGCCAGGCACAAAAATGGCCTATGGCTGGAGATGGGTCCCCCGCCCAAAGAGCCAGCAGGGAAAACTATGCCTTGTTCTAAAGCTCTTTGGGAACCGCTTGCATAGCCCCACAGACCTGGGGGCTGCAGGCTTTCCTGCTGCCTTCAGCCTCAAAGCCACCCTTTCCCACTTGGCGCCGCGCCAGGCACAAAAATGGCCATACGGCTGGAGATGGGTCCCCCGCCCTAAGAGCCAGCAGGGAAAACAATGCCTTGTTCTAAAGCTCTTTGGGAACCGCTTGCGTAGCCCCACAGACCTGGGGGCTGCGGGCTTTCCTGCTGCCTTCAGCCTCAAAACCACCCTTTCCCACTACGCACCGCGCCAGGCATAGAAATAGCCATAAGACCTGAGATGGGTCCCCCGCCCAAAGAGCCAGCAGGGAAAACTATGCCTTGTTCTAAAGCTCTTTGGGAACCGCTTCCGTAGCCCCACAGACCTGGGGGCTGCAGGCTCTCCTGCTGCCTTCAGCCTCGACAACACCCTTTCCCACTTGGCGCCGCACCAGGCTCAAAAATGGCCTATGGCTGGAGATGGGTCCCCCGCCCAAAGAGCCAGCAGGGAAAACTATGCCTTGTTCTAAAGCTCTTTGGGAACCGCTTGTGTAGCCCCACAGACCTGGGGGCTGCGGGCTTTGCTGCTGCCTTCAGCCTCGACACCACCCTTTCCCACTTGGCGCCGCGCCAGGCACAAAAATGGCCATACGGCTGGAGATGGGTCCCATGCCCAAAGAGCCAGCAGGGAAAACTATGCCTTGTTCTAAAGCTCTTTGGGAACCGCTTGTGTAGCCCCACAGACGTGGGGGCTGCGGGCTTTCCTGCTGCCTTCAGCCTCGACACCACTCTTTCCCACTTGGCGCCGCGCCAGGCACAAAAATGGCCATGTGGCTGGAGAAGGGTCCCCCGCCCAAAGAGACAGCAGGGAAAACAATGCCTTGTTCTAAAGCTCTTTGGGAACCGCTTGCGTAGCCCCACAGACGTGGGGGCTGCAGGCTTTCCTTCTGCCTTCAGCCTCAAAGCCACCCTTTACCACTGGGCGCCCCGCCAGGCTCAAAAATGGCCATACGGCCGGAGATGGGTCGCATGCCCAAAGAGCCAGCAAGGAAAACTATGCTGTGTTCTAAAGCTCTTTGGGAACCGCTTGCGTAGCCCCACAGACCTGGGGGCTGCAGGCTTTCCTGCTGCCTTCAGCCTCAAAGCCACCCTTTCCCACTTGGCGCCGCGCTAGGCACAAAAATGGCCATACGGCTGGAGATGGGTCCCCCGCCCAAAGAGCCAGCAGGGAAAACTATGCCTTGTTCTAAAGCTCTTTGGGAACCGCTTGCGTAGCCCCACAGACCTGGGGGCTGCAGGCTTTCCTGCTCCCTTCAACCTTGACAACACCCTTTCCCACTTGGCGCCGCGCTAGGCACAAAAATGGCCTATGGCTGGAGATGGGTCTTCCCCCCAAAGAGCCAGCAGGGAAAACTATGCCTTGTTCTAAAACGCTTTGGGAACGGCTTGCGTAGCCCCACAGACCTGGGGGCTGCAGGCTTTCCTGCTGCCTACAGCCTCAAAGCCACCCTTTCCCACTGGGCACCGCGCCAGGCACAAAAATGGCCTATGGCTGGAGATGGGTCCCCCGCCCAAAGAGCCAGCAGGGAAAGCTATGCCTTGTTCTAAAGCTCTTTGGGAACCGCTTGCGTAGCCCCACAGACCTTGGGGCTGCGGGCTTTCCTGCTGCCTTCAGCCTCAAAGCCACCCTTTCCCACTTGGCGCCGCGCCAGACACAAAAATGGCCATACGGCTGGAGATGGGTCCCCTGCCCAAAGAGCCAGCAGGGAAAAATATGCCTTGTTCTAAAGCTCTTTGGGAACCGCTTGCGTAGCCCCACAGACCTGGGGGCTGCAGGCTTTCCTGCTGCCTTCAGCCTCGACACCACCCTTTCCCACTTGGCGCCCAGCCAGGCACAAAAATGGCCATGTGGCTGGATATGGGTCCTCCGCCCAAAGAGCCATCAGGGAAAACTATGCCTTGTTGTAAAGCTCTTTGGGAACCGCTTGCGTAGCCCCACAGACCTGGGGGCTGCAGGCTTTCCTGCTGCCTTCAGCCTCGACACCACCCTTTCCCTCTTGGCACCGCGCCAGGCACAAAAATGGCCATACGGCTGGAGATTGGTCCCCTGCCAAAAGAGCCAGCAGTGAAAACTATGCCTTGTTCTAAAGCTCTTTGGGAACCGCTTGCGTAGCCCCACAGATCTGGGGGCTGCAGGCTTTGCTGCTGCCTTCAGCCTCAAAGCCACCCTTTCCCACATGACGCCGCGCCAGGCACAAAAATGGCCATATGGCTGGAGATGGGTCCCCTGCCCAAGGAACCATTATGGAAAACTACGCCTTGTTCTAAAGCTCTTTGGGAACCGCTTGCATAGCCCCACAGACCTGGCGGCTGCAGGCTTTCCTGCTGCCTTCAGCATCAAAACCACCCTTTCCCACTATGCACCGCGCCAGGCACAAAAATGCCCATATGGCTGGAGATGGGTCCCCTGCCCAAAGAGCCAGCAGGGAAAACTATGCCTTGTTCTAAAGCTCTTTGGGAACCGCTTGCGTAGCCCCACAGACCTGGGGGCTCCGGGCTTTCCTGCTGCCTTCAGCCTCGACACCACCCTTTCCCACTTGGAGCGGCGCCAGGCACAAAAATGGCCATACGGCTGGAGATGGGTCCCCCGCCCAAAGAGCCAGCAGGGAAAACTATGCCTTGTTCTAAAGCTCTTTGGGAACCGCTTGCTTGGCCCCACAGACCTGGGGGCTGCGGGCTTTCCTGCTGCCTTCAGCCTCGACACCACCCTTTCCCACTTGGCGCCGCGCCAGGCACAAAAATGGCCATACGGCTGGAGATGGGTCCCACGCCCAAAAGCCAACAGGGAAAACTATGCCTTGTTCTAAAGCTCTTTAGGAACCGCTTGCATAGCACCACAGACCTGGGGGCTGCAGGCTTTCCTGCTGCCTTCAGCCTCGACACCACCCTTTCCCACTTGGCGCCCCGCCAGGCTCAAAAATGTCCATACGGCCGGAGATGGGTCGCATGCCCAAAGAGCCAGCAAGGAAAACTATGCTGTGTTCTAAAGCTCTTTGGGAACCGCTTGCGTAGCCCCACAGACCTGGGGGCTGCAGGCTTTCCTGCTGCCTTCAGCCTCAAAGCCACCCTTTCCCACTTGGAACCGCGCCAGGCACAAAAATGGCCATACGGCTGGAGATGGGTCCCCCGCCCAAAGAGCCAGCAGGGAAAACTATGCCTTGTTCTAAAGCTCTTTGGGAACCGCTTGCGTAGCCCCACAGACCTGGGGGCTGCAGGCTTTCCTGCTCCCTTCAGCCTTGACAACACCCTTTCCCACTTGGCGCCGCGCTAGGCACAAAAATGGCCTATGGCTGGAGATGGGTCCCCTGCCCAAGGAGCCATTAGGGAAAACTATGCCTTGTTCTAAAGTTCTTTGGGAACCGCTTGCTTGGCCCCACAGACCTGGGGGCTGCAGGCTTTCCTGCTGCCTTCAGCCTCGACAGCACCCTTTCCCACTTGGCGCCGCATCAGGCACATAATGGCCATACGGCTGGAGATGGGTCCCCTGCCCAAAGCGCCAGCAAGGAAAACTATGCCTTGTTCTAAAGCTCTTTGGGAACCGCTTGCGTAGCCCCACAGACCTGGGGGCTGCAGGCTTTCTTGCTGCCTTCAGCCTCAAAGCCACCCTTTCCCACTTGGCGCCGCGCCAGGCACATAAATGGCCATACGGCTGGAGATGGGTCCCCCGCCCAAAGAGCCAGCAGGGAAAACTATGCCTTGTTCTAAAGCTCTTTGGGAACCGCTTGCGTAGCCCCACAGACGTGGGGGCTGCAGGCTTTCCTGCTGCCTTCAGCCTCAAAACCACCCTTTCCCACTTGGCGCCACGCCAGGCACATAATGGCCATATGGCTGGAGATGGGTCCCCTGCCCAAAGAGCCAGCAAGGAAAAATATGCCTTGTTCTAAAGCTCTTTGGGAACCGCTTGCGTAGCCCAAAAGATCTTGGGCCTGCGGGTTTTCCTGCTGCCTTCAGCCTCGACAACACCCTTTCCCACTAGGTGCCTCGCCACGAACAAAAATGGCCATACGGCTGGAGATGGGTCCCCTGCCCAAAGAGCCAGCAGGGAAAACTATGCCTTGTTCTAAAGCTCTTTGGGAACCGCTTGCGTAGCCCCACAGACCTGGGGGCTGCAGGCTTTCTTGCTGCCTTTAGCCTCGACAGCACCCTTGCCCACTAGGTGCCCCGCCACGAACAAAAATGGCCATACGGCTGGAGATGGGTCCCCTGCCCAAGGAGCCAGCAGGGAAAACTATGCCTTGTTCTAAAGCTCTTTGGGAACCGCTTGCGTAGCCCCACAGACCTGGGGGCTGCAGGCTTTCCTGCTGCCTTCAGCCTCAAAACCACCCTTTCCCACTTGGCGCCGCGCCAGGCACAAAAATGGCCATACGGCTGGAGATGGGTCCCCCGCCCAAAGAGCCAGCAGGGAAAACTATGCCTTGTTTAAAGCTCTTTGGGAACCGCTTGCATAGCCCCACAGACCTGGGGGCTGCAGGCTTTCCTGCTGCCTTCAGCCTCGACAGCACCCTTTCCCACTTGGCGCCGCGCCAGGCACAAAAATGGCATATGGCTAGAGATGGGTCCCACGCCCAAAGAGCCATCAGGGAAAACTATGCCTTGTTCTAAAGCTCTTTGGGAACCGCTTCCTTGGCCCCACAGACCTGGGGGCTGCAGGCTTTCTTGCTGCCTTTAGCCTCGACACCACCCTTTCCCACTTGGCACCGCGCTAGGCACAAAAATGGCCTTATGGCTGGAGATAGGACGCCCGCCCAAAGAGCCAGCAGGGAAAACTATGCCTTGTTCTGAAGCTCTTTGGGAACCGCTTGCGTAGCCCCACAGACCTGGGGGCTGCAGGCTTTCATGCTGCCTTCAGCCACAAAGCCATCCTTTCCCACTTGGCGTCGCGCCAGGCACAAAAATGGCCATACGGCTGGAGATGGGTCCCATGCCCTAAGAGCCAGCAGGGAAAACTATGCCTTGTTCTAAAGCTCTTTGGGAACCGCTTGCATAGCCCCACAGACGTGGGGGCTGCAGGCTTACCTGCTGCCTTCAGTCTCAAAGCCACCCTTTCCCACTTGGCGCCGCGCCAGGCACCAAAATGGCTATACGGCTGGAGATGGCTCCCCTGCCCAAGGAGCCATTAGGGAAAACTATGCCTTGTTCTAAAGCTCTTTGGGAACGGCTTGCTTGGCCCCACAGACCTGGGGGCTGCAGGCTTTCCTGCTGCCTTCAGCCTCAAAGCCACCCTTTCCCACTTGGCGCCGTGCCAGGCACAAAAATGGCCTATGGCTAGAGATGGGTCCCACGCCCAAAGAGCCATCAGGGAAAACTATGCCTTGTTCTAAAGCTCTTTGGGAACCGCTTGCGTAGCCCCACAGACCTGGGGGCTGCAGGCTTTGCTGCTGCCTTCAGCATCAAAACCACCCTTTCCCACTTGGCGCCGCGCCAGGCACAAAAATGGACATATGTCTGGAGATGGGTCCCCTGCCCAAGGAGCCATTAGGGAAAACTATGCCTTGTTCTAAAGGTCTCTGGGAACCGCTTGCGTAGCCCCACAGACCTGGGGGCTGCAGGCTTTCCAGCTGCCTTCAGCCTCGACAGCACCCTTTCCCACTTGGCGCCGCATCAGGCACATAATGGCCATAGGGCTGGAGATGGGTCCCCTGCCCAAAGCGCCAGCAAGGAAAACTATGCCTTGTTCTAAAGCTCTTTGGGAACCGCTTGCATAGCCCCACAGACCTGGGGGCTGCAGGCTTTCCTGCTGCCTTCAGCCTCAAAGCCACCCTGTCCCACTTGGCGCCGCGCAGGCACAAAAATGGCCTATGGCTGGAGATGGGTCCCCCGCCCAAAGAGCAAGCAAGGAAAACTATGCCTTGTTCTAAAGCTCTTTGGGAACCGCTTGCGTAGCCCCACAGACCTGGGGGCTGCAGGCTTTCCTGCTGCCTTCATGTTCAAAAACACCCTTTCCCACTTGGTGCCGCGCCAGGCACAAAAATGGCCATACGGCTGGAGATGGGTCCCCTGCCCAAAGAGCCAGCAGGGAAAACTATGCCTTGTTCTAAAGCTCTTTGGGAACCGCTTGCGTAGCCCCACAAACCTGGGGGCTGCGGGCTTTCCTACTGCCTTCAGCCTCAAAACCACCCTTTCCCTATGGGCGCCGCGCCAGGCACAAAAATGTCCATATGGCTGGAGATGGGTCCCCCGCCCAAAGAGCCAGCAGGGAAAACTATGCCTTGTTCTAAAGCTCTTTGGGAACCGCTTCCGTAGCCCCACAGACGTGGGGGCTGCGGGCTTTGCTGCTGCCTTCAGCCTCGACACCACCCTTTCCCACTTGGCGCTGCGTCAATCTCAAAAATGGCCTATGGCTGGAGATCGGTCACCCGCACAAGGAGCCAGCAGGGAAAACTATGCCTTGTTCTAAAGCTCTTTGGGAACCGCTTGCGTAGCCACACAGACCTGGGGGCTGCGGGCTTTCCTGCTGCCTTCAGCCTCGACACCACCCTTTCCCACTTGGCGCCGCGCCAGGCACAAAAATGGCCATACGGCTGGAGATGGGTCCCCTGCCCAAAGAGCCAGCAGGGAAAACTATGCCTTGTTCTAAAGCTCTTTGGGAACCGCTTGCATAGCCCCACAGACCTGGGGGCTGCAGGCTTTCCTGCTGCCTTCAGCCTCGACACCACCCTTTCCCACTTGGCGCCGCATCAGGCACAAAAATGACTTATGGCTGGCGAATGGTCCCATGCCCTAAGAGCCAGCAGGGAAAACTATGCCTTGTTCTAAAGCTCTTTGGGAACTGCTTGCTTGGCCCCACAGACCTGGGCGATGCAGGCTTTCCTGCTGCCTTCAGGCTCAAAACCACCCTTTCCCACTTGGCGCGGCGCCAGGCACAAAAATGGCCTATGGCTGGAGATGGGTCCCCCGCCCAAAGAGCCAGCAGGGAAAACTATGCCTTGTTCTAAAGCTCTTTGGGAACCGCTTGCTTGGCCCCAGAGACCTGGGGGCTGTAGGCTTTGCTGCTGCCTTCAGCCTCAAAGCCACCCTTTCCCACTTGGCGCCGCGCCAGGCACAAATTGACATACGGCTGGAGATGGGTCCCCTGCCCAAAGAGCCAGCAGGGAAAACTATGCCTTGTTCTAAAGCTCTTTGGGAACCGCTTGCTTGGCCCCACAGACCTGGGCGATGCAGGCTTTCCTGCTGCCTTTAGCCTCGACACCACCCTTTCCCACTGGGCACCGCGCCAGGCACAAAAATGGCCTATGGCTGGAGATGGGTCCCCCGCCCAAAGAGCCAGCAGGGAAAACTATGCCTTGTTCTAAAGCTCTTTGGGAACCGCTTGCATAGCCCCACAGACCTGGGGGCTGCAGGCTTTCCTGCTGCCTTCAGCCTCAAAGCCACCCTTTCCCACTTGGCGCCGCGCCAGGCACAAAAATGGCCATACGGCTGGAGATGGGTCCCCCGCCCTAAGAGCCAGCAGGGAAAACTATGCCTTGTTCTAAAGCTCTTTGGGAACCGCTTGCGTAGCCCCACAGACGTGGGGGCTGCGGGCTTTCCTGTTGCCTTCAGCCTCAAAACCACCCTTTCCCACTACGCACCGCGCCAGGCATAAAAATAGCCATAAGACCTGAGATGGGTCCCCCGCCCAAACAGCCAGCAGGGAAAACTATGCCTTGTTCTAAAGCTCTTTGGGAACCGCTTGCGTAGCCCCACAGACCTGGGGGCTGCAGGCTCTCCTGCTGCCTTCAGCCTCGACAACACCCTTTCCCACTTGGCGCCGCACCAGGCTCAAAAATGGCCTATGGCTGGAGATGGGTCCCCCGCCCATAGCGCCAGCAAGGAAAACTATGCCTTGTTCTAAAGCTCTTTGGGAACCGCTTGCGTAGCCCCACAGACCTGGGGGCTGCGGGCTTTCCTGCTGCCTTCAGCCTCGACACCACCCTTTCCCACTTGGCGCCGCGCCAGGCACAAAAATGGCCATACGGCTGGAGATGGGTCCCCTGCCCAAAGAGCCAGCAGGGAAAACTATGCCTTGTTCTAAAGCTCTTTGGGAACCGCTTGCATAGCCCAACAGACCTGGGGGCTGCAGGCTTTCCTGCTGCCTTCAGCCTCGACACCACCCTTTCCCACTTGGCGCCGCGCCAGGCACAAAAATGGCCATACGGCTGCAGATGGGTCCCCTGCCAAAAGTGCCATCAGTGAAAACTATGCCTTGTTCTAAAGCTCTTTGGGAACCGCTTGCGTAGCCCCACAGACCTGGGGGCTGCAGGCTTTGCTGCTGCCTTCAGCCTCAATGCCACCCTTTCCCACTAGACGCCGCGCCAGGCACAAAAATGACCATATGGCTGGAGATGGCTCCCCTGCCCAAGGAACCATTAGGGAAAACTATGCCTTGTTCTAAAGCTCTTTGGGAACCGCTTGCATAGCCCCACAGACCTGGGGGCTGCAGGCTTTGCTGCTGCCTTCAGCATCAAAACCACCCTTTCCCACTTGGCGCCGCGCCAGGCACAAAAATGGACATATGTCTGGAGATGGGTCCCCTGCCCAAGGAGCCATTAGGGAAAACTATGCCTTGTTCTAAAGGTCTCTGGGAACCGCTTGCGTAGCCCCACAGACCTGGGGGCTGCAGGCTTTCCAGCTGCCTTCAGCCTCGACAGCACCCTTTCCCACTTGGCGCCGCATCAGGCACATAATGGCCATAGGGCTGGAGATGGGTCCCCTGCCCAAAGCGCCAGCAAGGAAAACTATGCCTTGTTCTAAAGCTCTTTGGGAACCGCTTGCGTAGCCCCACAGACCTGGGGGCTGCAGGCTTTCCTGCTGCCTTCAGCCTCAAAGCCACCCTGTCCCACTTGGCGCCGCGCAGGCACAAAAATGGCCTATGGCTGGAGATGGGTCCCCCGCCCAAAGAGCAAGCAAGGAAAACTATGCCTTGTTCTAAAGCTCTTTGGGAACCGCTTGCGTAGCCCCACAGACCTGGGGGCTGCAGGCTTTCCTGCTGCCTTCATGCTCAAAAACACCCTTTCCCACTTGGTGCCGCGCCAGGCACAAAAATGGCCATACGGCTGGAGATGGGTCCCCTGCCCAAAGAGCCAGCAGGGAAAACTATGCCTTGTTCTAAAGCTCTTTGGGAACCGCTTGCGTAGCCCCACAGACCTGGGGGGTGCGGGCTTTCCTACTGCCTTCAGCCTCAAAACCACCCTTTCCCTATGGGCGCCGCGCCAGGCACAAAAATGTCCATATGGCTGGAGATGGGTCCCCCGCCCAAAGAGCCAGCAGGGAAAACTATGCCTTGTTCTAAAGCTCTTTGGGAACCGCTTCCGTAGCCCCACAGACGTGGGGGCTGCGGGCTTTGCTGCTGCCTTCAGCCTCGACACCACCCTTTCCCACTTGGCGCTGCGTCAATCTCAAAAATGGCCTATGGCTGGAGATCGGTCACCCGCACAAGGAGCCAGCAGGGAAAACTATGCCTTGTTCTAAAGCTCTTTGGGAACCGCTTGCGTAGCCACACAGACCTGGGGGCTGCGGGCTTTCCTGCTGCATTCAGCCTCGACACCACCCTTTCCCACTTGGCGCCGCGCCAGGCACAAAAATGGCCATACGGCTGGAGATGGGTCCCCTGCCCAAAGAGCCAGCAGGGAAAACTATGCCTTGTTCTAAAGCTCTTTGGGAACCGCTTGCATAGCCCCACAGACCTGGGGGCTGCAGGCTTTCCTGCTGCCTTCAGGCTCAAAACCACCCTTTCCCACTTGGCGCGGCGCCAGGCACAAAAATGGCCTATGGCTGGAGATGGGTCCCCCGCCCAAAGAGCCAGCAGGGAAAACTATGCCTTGTTCTAAAGCTCTTTGGGAACCGCTTGCTTGGCCCCAGAGACCTGGGGGCTGTAGGCTTTGCTGCTGCCTTCAGCCTCAAAGCCACCCTTTCCCACTTGGCGCCGCGCCAGGCACAAATTGACATACGGCTGGAGATGGGTCCCCTGCCCAAAGAGCCAGCAGGGAAAACTATGCCTTGTTCTAAAGCTCTTTGGGAACCGCTTGCATAGCACCACAGACCTGGGGGCTGCAGGCTTTCCTGCTGCCTTCAGCCTCGACACCACCCTTTCCCACTTGGCGCCCCGCCAGGCTCAAAAATGTCCATACGGCCGGAGATGGGTCGCATGCCCAAAGAGCCAGCAAGGAAAACTATGCTGTGTTCTAAAGCTCTTTGGGAACCGCTTGCGTAGCCCCACAGACCTGGGGGCTGCAGGCTTTCCTGCTGCCTTCAGCCTCAAAGCCACCCTTTCCCACTTGGAACCGCGCCAGGCACAAAAATGGCCATACGGCTGGAGATGGGTCCCCCGCCCAAAGAGCCAGCAGGGAAAACTATGCCTTGTTCTAAAGCTCTTTGGGAACCGCTTGCGTAGACCCACAGACCTGGGGGCTGCAGGCTTTCCTGCTCCCTTCAGCCTTGACAACACCCTTTCCCACTTGGCGCCGCGCTAGGCACAAAAATGGCCTATGGCTGGAGATGGGTCCCCTGCCCAAGGAGCCATTAGGGAAAACTATGCCTTGTTCTAAAGTTCTTTGGGAACCGCTTGCTTGGCCCCACAGACCTGGGGGCTGCAGGCTTTCCTGCTGCCTTCAGCCTCGACAGCACCCTTTCCCACTTGGCGCCGCATCAGGCACATAATGGCCATACGGCTGGAGATGGGTCCCCTGCCCAAAGCGCCAGCAAGGAAAACTATGCCTTGTTCTAAAGCTCTTTGGGAACCGCTTGCGTAGCCCCACAGACCTGGGGGCTGCAGGCTTTCTTGCTGCCTTCAGCCTCAAAGCCACCCTTTCCCACTTGGCGCCGCGCCAGGCACATAAATGGCCATACGGCTGGAGATGGGTCCCCCGCCCAAAGAGCCAGCAGGGAAAACTATGCCTTGTTCTAAAGCTCTTTGGGAACCGCTTGCGTAGCCACACAGACCTGGGGGCTGCAGGCTTTCCTGCTGCCTTTAGCCTCGACACCACCCTTTCCCACTTGGCGCAGTGCCAGGCACAAAAATGGCCATGTGGCTGGATATGGGTCCTCCGCCCAAAGAGCCAGCAGGGAAAACTATGCCTTGTTCTAAAGCTCTTTGGGAACCGCTTGCGTAGCCCCACAGACCTGGGGGCTCCAGGCTTTCCTGCTGCCTTCAGCCTCGACACCACCCTTTCCCTCTTGGCGCCGCGCCAGGCACAAAAATGGCCATACGGCTGCAGATGGGTCCCCTGCCAAAAGAGCCAGCAGTGAAAACTATGCCTTGTTCTAAAGCTCTTTGGGAACCGCTTGCGTAGCCCCACAGATCTGGGGGCTGCAGGCTTTGCTGCTGCCTTCAGCCTCAAAGCCACCCTTTCCCACATGACGCCGCGCCAGGCACAAAAATGGCCATATGGCTGGAGATGGCTCCCCTGCCCAAGGAACCATTAGGGAAAACTATGCCTTGTTCTAAAGCTCTTTGGGAACCGCTTGCATAGCCCCACAGACCTGGGGGCTGCAGGCTTTCCTGCTGCCTTCAGCATCAAAACCACCCTTTCCCACTATGCACCGCGCCAGGCACAAAAATGGCCATACGGCTGGAGATGGGTCCCCCGCCCAAAGAGCCAGCAGGGAAAACTATGCCTTGTTCTAAAGGTCTTTGGGAACCGCTTGCATAGCACCACAGACCTGGGGGCTGCGGGCTTTCCTGCTGCCTTCAGCCTCGACACCACCCTTTCCCACTTGGCGCCGGGCCAGGCACAAAAATGGCCATACGGCTGGAGATGGGTCCCCTACCCAGGGAGCCAGCAGGGAAAACTATGCCTTGTTCTAAAGCTCTTTGGGAACCACTTATGTAGCCACAGAGACCTGGGGACTGTGGGCTTTCCTGCTGCCTTCAGCCTCAAAACCACCCTTTCCCACTTGGCGCCGGGCCAGGCACAAAAATGGCCATACGGCTGGAGATGGGTCCCCCGCCCAAAGAGCCAGCAGGGAAAACTATGCCTTGTTCTAAAGGTCTTTGGGAACCGCTTGCGTAGCCCCACAGACCTGGGGGCTGCGGGCTTTTCTGCTGCCTTCAGCCTCAAAACCACCCTTTCCCACTTGGCGCCGCGCCAGGCACAAAAATGGCCATACGGCTGGAGATGGGTCCCACGCCCAAAGAGCCAGCAGGGAAAACTATGCCTTGTTCTAAAGCTCTTTAGGAACCGCTTGCGTAGCCCCACAGACCTGGGGGCTGCGGGCTTTCCTGCTGCCTTCAGCCTCAAAGCCACCCTTTCCCACTTGGAACCGCGCCAGGCACAAAAATGGCCATACGGCCGGAGATGGGTCCAATGCCCAAGGAGCCAGCAGAGAAAACTATGCCGTGTTCTAAAGCTCTTTGGGAACCGCTTGCGTAGCCCCACAGACCTGGGGGCTGCAGGCTTTCCTGCTGCCTTCAGCCTCAAAGCCACCCTTTCCCACTTGGCGCCGCGCTAGGCACAAAAATGGCCATATGGCTGGAGATGGGTCCCCCGCCCAAAGAGCCAGCAGGGAAAACTATGCCTTGTTCTAAAGCTCTTTGGGAACCGCTTGCGTAGCCCCACAGACCTGGGGGCTGCAGGCTTTCCTGCTGCCTACAGCCTCAACACCACCCTTTTCCACTACGCACCGCGCCAGGCACAAAAATGGCCATACGGCTGGAGATGGGTCCCACGCCCAAAAGCCAGCAGGGAAAACTATGCCTTGTTCTAAAGCTCTTTGGGAACCGCTTGCGTAGCCCCACAGACGTGGGGGCTGCGGGCTTTCCTGCTGCCTTCAGCCTTAAAACCACCCTTTCCCACTACGCACCGCGCCAGGCATAAAAATAGCCATACGACTGGAGATGGGTCCCCCGCCCAAAGAGCCAGCAGGGAAAACTATGCCTTGTTCTAAAGCTCTTTGGGAACCGCTTGCGTAGCCCCACAGACCTGGGGGCTGCAGGCTTTCCTGCTGCCTTCAGCCTCGAAACCACCCTTTCCCACTTGGCGCAGCGCCAGGCACAAAAATGGCCATATGTCTGGAGATTGGTCCCCCGCCCAAGGAGCCAGAAGGGAAAAATATGCCTTGTTCTAAAGCGCTTTGGGAACCGCTTGCGTAGCCCCACAGACCTGGGGGCTGCGGGCTTTCCTGCTGCCTTCAGCCTCAAAACCACCCTTTCCCACTACGCACCGCGCCAGGCATAAAAATAGCCATAAGACCTGAGATGGGTCCCCCGCCCAAAGAGCCAGCAGGGAAAACTATGCCTTGTTCTAAAGCTCTTTGGGAACCGCTTGCGTAGCCCAACAGACCTGGGGGCTGCAGGCTTTCCTGCTGCCTTCAGCATCAAAACCACCCTTTCCCACTATGCACCGCGCCAGGCACAAAAATGGCCATACGGCTGGAGATGGGTCCCCCGCCCAAAGAGCCAGCAGGGAAAACTATGCCTTGTTCTAAAGGTCTTTGGGAACCGCTTGCATAGCACCACAGACCTGGGGGCTGCGGGCTTTCCTGCTGCCTTCAGCCTCGACACCACCCTTTCCCACTTGGCGCCGGGCCAGGCACAAAAATGGCTATAAGGCTGGAGATGGGTCCCCTACCCAGGGAGCCAGCAGGGAAAACTATGCCTTGTTCTAAAGCTCTTTGGGAACCACTTATGTAGCCCCACAGACCTGGGGGCTGCAGGCTTTCCTGCTGCCTTCAGCCTCAAAGCCACCCTTTCCCACTTGGCGCCGCGCTAGGCACAAAAATGGCCATATGGCTGGAGATGGGTCCCCCGCCCAAAGAGCCAGCAGGGAAAACTATGCCTTGTTCTAAAGCTCTTTGGGAACCGCTTGCTTGGCCCCACAGACCTGGGGGCTGCAGGCTTTCCTGCTGCCTACAGCCTCAACACCACCCTTTTCCACTACGCACCGCGCCAGGCACAAAAATGGCCATACGGCTGGAGATGGGTCCCACGCCCAAAAGCCAGCAGGGAAAACTATGCCTTGTTCTAAAGCTCTTTGGGAACCACTTGCGTAGCCCCACAGACGTGGGGGCTGCGGGCTTTCCTGCTGCCTTCAGCCTTAAAACCACCCTTTCCCACTACGCACCGCGCCAGGCATAAAAATAGCCATACGACTGGAGATGGGTCCCCCGCCCAAAGAGCCAGCAGGGAAAACTATGCCTTGTTCTAAAGCTCTTTGGGAACCGCTTGCGTAGCCCCACAGACCTGGGGGCTGCAGGCTTTCCTGCTGCCTTCAGCCTCGAAACCACCCTTTCCCACTATGCACCGCGCCAGGCACAAAAATGGCCATACGGCTGGAGATGGGTCCCCCGCCCAAAGAGCCAGCAGGGAAAACTATGCCTTGTTCTAAAGGTCTTTGGGAACCGCTTGCATAGCACTACAGACCTGGGGGCTGCGGGCTTTCCTGCTGCCTTCAGCCTCGACACCACCCTTTCCCACTTGGCGCCGGGCCAGGCACAAAAATGGCCATAAGGCTGGAGATGGGTCCCCTACCCAGGGAGCCAGCAGGGAAAACTATGCCTTGTTCTAAAGCTCTTTGGGAACCACTTATGTAGCCACACAGACCTGGGGACTGTGGGCTTTCCTGCTGCCTTCAGCCTCAAAACCACCCTTTCCCACTTGGCGCCGGGCCAGGCACAAAAATGGCCATACGGCTGGAGATGGGTCCCCCGCCCAAAGAGCCAGCAGGGAAAACTATGCCTTGTTCTAAAGCTCTTTGGGAACCGCTTGCGTAGCCCCACAGACCTGGGGGCTGCGGGCTTTTCTGCTGCCTTCAGCCTCAAAACCACCCTTTCCCACTTGGCGCTGCGCCAGGCACAAAAATGGCCATACGGCTGGAGATGGGTCCCACGCCCAAAGAGCCAGCAGGGAAAACTATGCCTTGTTCTAAAGCTCTTTAGGAACCGCTTGCGTAGCCCCACAGACCTGGGGGCTGCGGGCTTTCCTGCTGCCTTCAGCCTCAAAGCCACCCTTTCCCACTTGGAACCGCGCCAGGCACAGAAATGGCCATACGGCCGGAGATGGGTCTCATGCCCAAGGAGCCAGCAGAGAATACTATGCCGTGTTCTAAAGCTCTTTGGGAACCGCTTGCGTAGCCCCACATACCTGGGGGCTGCAGGCTTTCCTGCTGCCTTCAGCCTCAAAGCCACCCTTTCCCACTTGGCGCCGCGCTAGGCACAAAAATGGCCATATGGCTGGAGATGGGTCCCCCGCCCAAAGAGCCAGCAGGGAAAACTATGCCTTGTTCTAAAGCTCTTTGGGAACCGCTTGCGTAGCCCCACAGACCTGGGGGCTGCAGGCTTTCCTGCTGCCTACAGCCTCAACACCACCCTTTTCCACTACGCACCGCGCCAGGCACAAAAATGGCCATACGGCTGGAGATGGGTCCCACGCCCAAAAGCCAGCAGGGAAAACTATGCCTTGTTCTAAAGCTCTTTGGGAACCGCTTGCGTAGCCCCACAGACCTGGGGGCTGCAGGCTTTCCTGCTGCCTTCAGCCTCGAAACCACCCTTTCCCACTTGGCGCAGCGCCAGGCACAAAAATGGCCATATGTCTGGAGATTGGTCCCCCGCCCAAGGAGCCAGAAGGGAAAAATATGCCTTGTTCTAAAGCGCTTTGGGAACCGCTTGCGTAGCCCCACAGACCTGGGGGCTGCGGGCTTTCCTGCTGCCTTCAGCCTCAAAACCACCCTTTCCCACTACGCACCGCGCCAGGCATAAAAATAGCCATAAGACCTGAGATGGGTCCCCCGCCCAAAGAGCCAGCAGGGAAAGCTATGCCTTGTTCTAAAGCTCTTTGGGAACCGCTTGCGTAGCCCAACAGACCTGGGGGCTGCAGGCTTTCCTGCTGCCTTCAGCCTCGACAACACCCTTTCCCACTTGGCGCCGCGCTAGGCACAAAAATGGCCATACGGCTGGAGATGGGTCCCCCGCCCAAAGAGCCAGCAGGGGAAACTATGCCTTGTTCTAAAGCTCTTTGGGAACCGCTTGCATAGCACCACAGACCTGGGGGCTGCGGGCTTTCCTGCTGCCTTCAGACTTGACACCACCCTTTCCCACTTGGCGCCGGGCCAGGCACAAAAATGGCCATACGGCTGGAGATGGGTCCCCTACCCAGGGAGCCATCAGGGAAAACTATGCCTTGTTCTAAAGCTCTTTGGGAACCACTTATGTAGCCACACAGACCTGGGGACTGTGGGCTTTCCTGCTGCCTTCAGCCTCAAAACCACCCTTTTCCACTTGGCGCCGGGCCAGGCACAAAAATGGCCATACGGCTGGAGATGGGTCCCCCGCCCAAAGAGCCAGCAGGGAAAACTATGCCTTGTTCTAAAGCTCTTTGGGAACCGCTTGCGTAGCCCCACAGACCTGGGGGCTGCGGGCTTTCCTGCTGCCTTCAGCCTCGACACCACCCTTTCCCACTTGGCGCCGGGCCAGGCACAAAAATGACTTATGGCTGGAGATGGGTCCCCTACCCAGGGAGCCATCAGGGAAAACTATGCCTTGTTCTAAAGCTCTTTGGGAACCGCTTGCATAGCCCCACAGACCTGGGGGCTGCAGGCTTTCCTGCTGCCTTTAGCATCAAAACCACCCTTTCCCACTATGCACCGCGCCAGGCACAAAAATGGCCATACGGCTGGAGATGGGTCCCCCGCCCAAAGAGCCAGCAGGGAAAACTATGCCTTGTTCTAAAGGTCTTTGGGAACCGCTTGCATAGCACCACAGACCTGGGGGCTGCGGGCTTTCCTGCTGCCTTCAGCCTCGACACCACCCTTTCCCACTTGGCGCCGGGCCAGGCACAAAAATGGCCATACGGCTGGAGAAGGGTCCCCTACCCAGGGAGCCATCAGGGAAAACTATGCCTTGTTCTAAAGCTCTTTGGGAACCACTTATGTAGCCACACAGACCTGGGGACTGTGGGCTTTCCTGCTGCCTTCAGCCTCAAAACCACCCTTTCCCACTTGGCGCCGGGCCAGGCACAAAAATGGCCATACGGCTGGAGATGGGTCCCCCGCCCAAAGAGCCAGCAGGGAAAACTATGCCTTGTTCTAAAGCTCTTTGGGAACCGCTTGCGTAGCCCCACAGACCTGGGGGCTGCGGGCTTTTCTGCTGCCTTCAGCCTCAAAACCACCCTTTCCCACTTGGCGCCGCGCCAGGCACAAAAATGGCCATACGGCTGGAGATGGGTCCCACGCCCAAAGAGCCAGCAGGGAAAACTATGCCTTGTTCTAAAGCTCTTTAGGAACCGCTTGCGTAGCCCCACAGACCTGGGGGCTGCGGGCTTTCCTGCTGCCTTCAGCCTCAAAGCCACCCTTTCCCACTTGGAACCGCGCCAGGCACAAAAATGGCCATACGGCCGGAGATGGGTCTCATGCCCAAGGAGCCAGCAGAGAAAACTATGCCGTGTTCTAAAGCTCTTTGGGAACCGCTTGCGTAGCCCCACATACCTGGGGGCTGCAGGCTTTCCTGCTGCCTTCAGCCTCAAAGCCACCCTTTCCCACTTGGCGCCGCGCTAGGCACAAAAATGGCCATATGGCTGGAGATGGGTCCCCCGCCCAAAGAGCCAGCAGGGAAAACTATGCCTTGTTCTAAAGCTCTTTGGGAACCGCTTGCGTAGCCCCACAGACCTGGGGGCTGCAGGCTTTCCTGCTGCCTACAGCCTCAACACCACCCTTTTCCACTACGCACCGCGCCAGGCACAAAAATGGCCATACGGCTGGAGATGGGTCCCACGCCCAAAAGACAGCAGGGAAAACTATGCCTTGTTCTAAAGCTCTTTGGGAACCGCTTGCGTAGCCCCACAGACGTGGGGGCTGCGTGCTTTCCTGCTGCCTTCAGCCTTAAAACCACCCTTTCCCACTACGCACCGCGCCAGGCATAAAAATAGCCATACGACTGGAGATGGGTCCCCCGCCCAAAGAGCCAGCAGGGAAAACTATGCCTTGTTCTAAAGCTCTTTGGGAACCGCTTGCGTAGCCCCACAGACCTGGGGGCTGCAGGCTTTCCTGCTGCCTTCAGCCTCGAAACCACCCTTTCACACTTGGCGCAGCGCCAGGCACAAAAATGGCCATATGTCTGGAGATTGGTCCCCCGCCCAAGGAGCCAGAAGGGAAAAATATGCCTTGTTCTAAAGCGCTTTGGGAACCGCTTGCGTAGCCCCACAGACCTGGGGGCTGCGGGCTTTCCTGCTGCCTTCAGCCTCAAAACCACCCTTTCCCACTACGCACCGCGCCAGGCATAAAAATAGCCATAAGACCTGAGATGGGTCCCCCGCCCAAAGAGCCAGCAGGGAAAACTATGCCTTGTTCTAAAGCTCTTTGGGAACCGCTTGCGTAGCCCAACAGACCTGGGGGCTGCAGGCTTTCCTGCTGCCTTCAGCCTCGACAACACCCTTTCCCACTTGGCGCCGCGCTAGGCACAAAAATGGCCATACGGCTGGAGATGGGTCCCCCGCCCAAAGAGCCAGCAGGGGAAACTATGCCTTGTTCTAAAGGTCTTTGGGAACCGCTTGCATAGCACCACAGACCTGGGGGCTGCGGGCTTTCCTGCTGCCTTCAGACTTGACACCACCCTTTCCCACTTGGCGCCGGGCCAGGCACAAAAATGGCCATACGGCTGGAGATGGGTCCCCTACCCAGGGAGCCATCAGGGAAAACTATGCCTTGTTCTAAAGCTCTTTGGGAACCACTTATGTAGCCACACAGACCTGGGGACTGTGGGCTTTCCTGCTGCCTTCAGCCTCAAAACCACCCTTTTCCACTTGGCGCCGGGCCAGGCACAAAAATGGCCATACGGCTGGAGATGGGTCCCCCGCCCAAAGAGCCAGCAGGGAAAACTATGCCTTGTTCTAAAGCTCTTTGGGAACCGCTTGCGTAGCCCCACAGACCTGGGGGCTGCGGGCTTTCCTGCTGCCTTCAGCCTCAAAACCACCCTTTCCCACTTGGCGCCACGCCAGGCACAAAAATGGCCATACGGCTGGAGATGGGTCCCACGCCCAAAGAGCCAGCAGGGAAAAATATGCCTTGTTCTAAAGCTCTTTAGGAACCGCTTGCATAGCCCCACAGACCTGGGGGCTGCAGGCTTTCCTGCTGCCTTCAGCCTCAAAGCCACCCTTTCCCACTTGGAACCGCGCCAGGCACAAAAATGGCCATACGGCCGGAGATGGGTCTCATGCCCAAGGAGCCAGCAGAGAAAACTATGCCGTGTTCTAAAGCTCTTTGGGAACCGCTTGCGTAGCCCCACATACCTGGGGGCTGCAGGCTTTCCTGCTGCCTTCAGCCTCAAAGCCACCCTTTCCCACTTGGCGCCGCGCTAGGCACAAAAATGGCCATATGGCTGGAGATGGGTCCCCCGCCCAAAGAGCCAGCAGGGAAAACTATGCCTTGTTCTAAAGCTCTTTGGGAACCGCTTGCGTAGCCCCACAGACCTGGGGGCTGCAGGCTTTCCTGCTGCCTACAGCCTCAACACCACCCTTTTCCACTACGCACCGCGCCAGGCACAAAAATGGCCATACGGCTGGAGATGGGTCCCACGCCCAAAAGCCAGCAGGGAAAACTATGCCTTGTTCTAAAGCTCTTTGGGAACCGCTTGCGTAGCCCCACAGACGTGGGGGCTGCGGGCTTTCCTGCTGCCTTCAGCCTTAAAACCACCCTTTCCCACTACGCACCGCGCCAGGCATAAAAATAGCCATACGACTGGAGATGGGTCCCCTGCCCAAAGAGCCAGCAGGGAAAACTATGCCTTGTTCTAAAGCTCTTTGGGAACCGCTTGCGTAGCCCAACAGACCTGGGGGCTGCAGGCTTTCCTGCTGCCTTCAGCCTCGACAACACCCTTTCCCACTTGGCGCCGCGCTAGGCACAAAAATGGCCATACGGCTGGAGATGGGTCCCCCGCCCAAAGAGCCAGCAGGGAAAACTATGCCTTGTTCTAAAGCTCTTTGGGAACCGCTTCCGTAGCCCCACAGACCTGGGGGCTGCGGGCTTTGCTGCTGCCTTCAGCCTCAAAGCCACCCTTTCCCACTTGGAACCGCGCCAGGCACAAAAATGGCCATACGGCCGGAGATGGGTCTCATGCCCAAGGAGCCAGCAGAGAAAACTATGCCGTGTTCTAAAGCTCTTTCGGAACCGCTTGCGTAGCCCCACATACCTGGGGGCTGCAGGCTTTCCTGCTGCCTTCAGCCTCAAAGCCACCCTTTTCCACTACGCACCGCGCCAGGCACAAAAATGGCCATATGGCTGGAGATGGGTCCCACGCCCAAAGAGCCAGCAGGGAAAACTATGCCTTGTTCTAAAGCTCTTTGGGAACCGCTTGCGTAGCCCCACAGACGTGGGGGCTGCGGGCTTTCCTGCTGCCTTCAGCCTTAAAACCACCCTTTCCCACTACGCACCGCGCCAGGCATAAAAATAGCCATACGACTGGAGATGGGTCCCCCGCCCAAAGAGCCAGCAGGGAAAACTATGCCTTGTTCTAAAGCTCTTTGGGAACCGCTTGCGTAGCCCCACAGACCTGGGGGCTGCAGGCTTTCCTGCTGCCTTCAGCCTCGAAACCACCCTTTCCCACTTGGCGCAGCGTCAGGCTCAAAAATGGCCTATGGCTGGAGATGGGTCCCATGCCCAAAGAGCCAGCAGGGGAAACTATGCCTTGTTCTAAAGCTCTTTGGGAACCGCTTGCTTGGCCCCACAGACCTGGGGGCTGCAGGCTTTGCTGCTGCCTTCAGCCTCAAAACCACCCTTTCCCACTTGGCGCCGCGCCAGGCACAAAAATGGCCATACGGCTGGAGATGGGTCCCCCGCCCAAAGAGCCAGCAGGGAAAACTATGCCTTGTTCTAAAGCTCTTTGGGAACCGCTTGCGTAGCCCAACAGACGTGGGGGCTGCGGGCTTTCCTGCTGCCTTCAGCCTCGACACCACCCTTTCCCACTTGGCGCCGCGCCAGGCACAAAAATGGCCATACGGGTGGAGATGGGTCCCACGCCCAAAAGCCAGCAGGGAAAACTATGCCTTGTTCTAAAGCTCTTTGGGAACCGCTTGCGTAGCCCCACAGACCTGGGGGCTGCGGGCTTTCCTGCTGCCTTCAGCCTCAAAACCACCCTTTCCCACTACGCACCGCGCCAGGCATAAAAATAGCCATAAGACCTGAGATGGGTCCCCCGCCCAAAGAGCCAGCAGGGAAAACTATGCCTTGTTCTAAAGCTCTTTGGGAACCGCTTGCGTAGCCCCACAGACCTGGGGGCTGCAGGCTTTCCTGCTGCCTTCAGCCTCAACACCACCCTTTTCCACTACGCACCGCGCCAGGCATAAAAATGGCCATACGGCTGGAGATGGGTCCCCCGCCCAAAGAGCCAGCAGGGGAAACTATGCCTTGTTCTAAAGCTCTTTGGGAACCGCTTGCATAGCACCACAGACCTGGGGGCTGCGGGCTTTCCTGCTGCCTTCAGACTTGACACCACCCTTTCCCACTTGGCGCCGGGCCAGGCACAAAAATGGCCATACGGCTGGAGATGGGTCCCCTACCCAGGGAGCCAGCAGGGAATACTATGCCTTGTTCTAAAGCTCTTTGGGAACCACTTATGTAGCCACACAGACCTGGGGACTGTGGGCTTTCCTGCTGCCTTCAGCCTCAAAACCACCCTTTTCACTTGGCGCCGCGCCAGGCACAAAAATGGCCATACGGCCGGAGATGGGTCGCATGCCCAAAGAGCCAGCAGAGAAAACTATGCCGTGTTCTAAAGCTCTTTGGGAACCGCTTGCATAGCCCCACATACCTGGGGGCTGCAGGCTTTCCTGCTGCCTTCAGCCTCAAAGCCACCCTTTCCCACTTGGCGCCGCGCTAGGCACAAAAATGGCCATATGGCTGGAGATGGGTCCCCCGCCCAAAGAGCCAGCAGGGAAAACTATGCCTTGTTCTAAAGCTCTTTGGGAACCGCTTGCGTAGCCCCACAGACCTGGGGGCTGCGGGCTTTGCTGCTGCCTTCAGCCTCAAAACGACCCTTTCCCACTTGGCGCCGCGCCAGGCACAAAAATGGCCTATGGCTGGAGATGGGTCCCCCGCCCAAAGAGCCAGCAGGGAAAACTATGCCTTGTTCTAAAGCTCTTTGGGAACCGCTTGCGTAGCCCCACAGACCTGGGGGCTGCAGGCTTTGCTGCTGCCTTCAGCCTCAAAACCACCCTTTCCCACTTGGCGCCGTGCCAGGAACAAAAATGGCCATATGGCTGGAGATGGGTCCCCCGCCCAAAGAGCCAGCAGGGAAAACTATGCCTTGTTCTAAAGCTCTTTGGGAACCGCTTGCGTAGCCCCACAGACCTGGGGGCTGCAGGCTTTCCTGCTGCCTTCAGCCACAAAGCCATCCTTTCCCACTTGGCGCCGCGCCAGGCACAAAAATGGCCATACGGCTGGAGATGGGTCCCATGCCCAAAGAGCCAGCAGGTAAAACTATGCCTTGTTCTAAAGCTCTTTGGGAACCGCTTGCTTGCCCACAGACCTGGGGGCTGCAGGCTTTGCTGCTGCCTTCAGCATCAAAACCACCCTTTCCCACTTGGCGCCGCGCCAGGCACAAAAATAGCCTATGGCTGGAGATGGGTCCCCCGCCCAAAGAGCCAGCAGGGAAAACTATGCCTTGTTCTAAAGCTCTTTGGGAACCGCTTGCTTGGCCCCACAGACCTGGGCGATGCAGGCTTTCCTGCTGCCTTCAGCCTCAAAACCACCCTTTCCCACTTGGCGTCGCACCAGGCACAAAAATGGCCATATGGCTGGAGATGGGTCCCCCGCCCAAAGAGCCAGCAGGGAAAACTATGCCTTGTTCTAAAGCTCTTTGGGAACCGCTTGCGTAGCCCCACAGACCTGGGGGCTGCAGGCTTTCCTGCTGCCTTTAGCCTTGACACCACCCTTTCCCACTTGGCGCCGCGCCAGGCACAAAAACGGCCATACGGCTGGAGATGGGTCCCCTGCCAAAAGAGCCAGCAAGGAAAATTATGCCTTGTTCTAAAGCTCTTTGGGAACCGCTTGCGTAGCCCCACAGACCTGGGGGCTGCGGGCTTTTCTGCTGCCTTCAGCCTCAAAACCACCCTTTCCCACTTGGCGCCGCGCCAGGCTCAAAAATGGCCATACGGCTGGAGATGGGTCCCCCGCCCAAAGAGCCAGCAGGGAAAACTATGCCTTGTTCTAAAGCTCTTTGGGAACCGCTTGCGTAGCCCCACAGATCTGGGGGCTGCAGGCTTTCCTTCTGCCTTCAGCCTCGACAACACCCTTTCCCACTTGTCGCCGCGCCAGGCACAAAAATGGCCATATGGCTGGAGATGGCTCCCCTGCCCAAGGAACCATTAGGGAAAACTATGCCTTGTTCTAAAGCTCTTTGGGAACCGCTTGCTTGGCCCCACAGACCTGGGGGCTGCAGGCTTTCCTGCTGCCTTCAGCCTCAAAACCACCCTTTCCCACTTGGCGCCGCGCCAGGCACATAATGGCCATATGTCTGGAGATGGGTCCCCTGCCCAAGGAGCCATTAGGGAAAACTATGCCTTGTTCTAAAGGTCTCTGGGAACCGCTTGCATAGCCCCACAGACCTGGGGGTGCGGGCTTTGCTGCTGCCTTCAGCCTCAAAACCACCCTTTCCCACTTGGCGCCGCGCCAGGCACAAAAATGGCCATATGGCTGGAGATGGGTCCCCCGCCCAAAGAGCCAGCAGGGAAAACTATGCCTTGTTCTAAAGCTCTTTGGGAACCGCTTGCATAGCCCCACAGACCTGGGGGCTGCAGGCTTTCCTGCTGCCTTCAGCCTCGACACCACCCTTTCCCACTTGGCGCCACGCCAGGCACATAATGGCCATATGGCTGGAGATGGGTCCCCTGCCCAAAGAGCCAGCAAGGAAAAATATGCCTTGTTCTAAAGCTCTTTGGGAACCGCTTGCGTAGCCCGAAAGATCTTGGGCCTGCGGGTTTTCCTGCTGCCTTCAGCCTCGACAACACCCCTTTCCCACTAGGTGCCCTCGCCACGAACAAAAATGGCCATACGGCTGGAGATGGGTCCCCTACCCAAAGAGCCAGCAGGGAAAAATATGCCTTGTTCTAAAGCTCTTTGGGAACCGCTTGCGTAGCCCCACAGACCTGGGGGCTGCAGGCTTTCTTGCTGCCTTTAGCCTCGACAGCACCCTTGCCCACTAGGTGCCCCGCCACGAACAAAAATGGCCATACGGCTGGAGATGGGTCCCCTGCCCAAGGAGCCAGCAGGGAAAACTATGCCTTGTTCTAAAGCACTTTGGGAACCGCTTGCGTAGCCCCACAGACCTGGGGGCTGCAGGCTTTCCTGCTGCCTTCAGCCTCAAAACCACCCTTTCCCACTTGGCGCCGCGCCAGGCCCAAAAATGGCCATACGGCTGGAGATGGGTCCCCCCGCCCAAAGAGCCAGCAGGGAAAACTATGCCTTGTTCTAAAGCTCTTTGGGAACCGCTTGCATAGCCCCACAGACCTGGGGACTGCAGGCTTTCCTGCTGCCTTCAGCCTCGACAGCACCCCTTTCCCACTTGGCGCCGCGCCAGGCACAAAAATGGCCTATGGCTAGAGATGGGTCCCACGCCCAAAGAGCCATCAGGGAAAACTATGCCTTGTTCTAAAGCTCTTTGGGAACCGCTTCCTTGGCCCCACAGACCTGGGGGCTGCAGGCTTTCTTGCTGCCTTTAGCCTCGACACCACCCTTTCCCACTTGGCACCGCGCTAGGCACAAAAATGGCCTTATGGCTGGAGATAGGACGCCCGCCAAAGAGCCAGCAGGGAAAACTATGCCTTGTTCTGAAGCTCTTTGGAACCGCTTGCGTAGCCCCACAGACCTGGGGGCTGCAGGCTTTCATGCTGCCTTCAGCCACAAAGCCATCCTTTCCCACTTGGCACCGCGCCAGGCACAAAAATGGCCATACGGCTGGAGATGGGTCCCATGCCCTAAGAGCCAGCAGGGAAAACTATGCCTTGTTCTAAAGCTCTTTGGGAAACCGCTTGCTTGCCCACAGACCTGGGGGCTGCAGGCTTTGCTGCTGCCTTCAGCCTCGACACCACCCTTTCCCACTTGGCGCCGCGCCAGGCTCAAAAATGGCCATACGGCTGGAGATGGGTCCCCCGCCCAAAGAGCCATTTGGGGAAAACTATGCCTTGTTCTAAAGCTCTTTGGGAACCGCTTGCATAGCCCCACAGACCTGGGGGCTGCAGGCTTTCGTGCTGCCTTCAGTCTCAAAGCCACCCTTTCCCACTTGGCGCCGCGCCAGGCACAAAAATGGCCATATGGCTGGAGATAGGACCCCTGCCCAAGGAGCCATTATTGAAAACTATGCCTTGTTCTAAAGCTCTTTGGGAACCGCTTGCGTAGCCCCACAGACCTGGGGCCTGCGGGCTTTCTTGCTGCCTTTAGCCTCGACAGCACCCTTTCCCACTTGGCGCCGCGCCAGGCACAAAAATGGCCATACGGCTGGAGATGGGTCCCATGCCCAAAGAGCCAGCAGGGAAAACTATGCCTTGTTCTAAAGCTCTTTGGGAACCGCTTGCATAGCCCCACAGACGTGGGGGCTGCAGGCTTACCTGCTACCTTCAGTCTCAAAGCCACCCCTTTCCCACTTGGCGCCGCGCCAGGCACAAAAATGGCTATACGGCTGGAGATGGCTCCCCTGCCCAAGGAGCCATTAGGGAAAACTATGCCTTGTTCTAAAGCTCTTTGGGAACGGCTTGCTTGGCCCCACAGACCTGGGGGCTGCAGGCTTTCCTGCTGCCTTCAGCCTCAAAGCCACCCTTTCCCACTTGGCGCCGTGCCAGGCACAAAAATGGCCTATGGCTAGAGATGGGTCCCACGCCCAAAGAGCCATCAGGGAAAACTATGCCTTGTTCTAAAGCTCTTTGGGAACCGCTTGCGTAGCCCCACAGACCTGGGGGCTGCAGGCTTTCTTGCTGCCTTTAGCCTCGACACCACCCTTTCCCACTTGGCACCGCGCTAGGCACAAAAATGGCCATATGGCTGGAGATAGGACGCCCCGCCCAAAGAGCCAGCAGGGAAAACTATGCCTTGTTCTAAAGCTCTTTGGGAACCGCTTGCGTAGCCCCACAGACCTGGGGGCTGCTGGCTTTCCTGCTGCCTTCAGACTCGACACCACCCTTTCCCACTTGGCGCCGCGCCAGGCACAAAAATGGCCATACGGCTGGAGATGGTTCCCCCGCCCAAAGAGCCAGCAGGGAAAACTATGCCTTGTTCTAAAGCTCTTTGGGAACCGCTTGCATAGCCCCACAGACCTGGGGGCTGCAGGCTTTCCTGCTGCCTTCAGTCTCAAAGCCACCCTTTCCGACTTGGCGCCGCGCCAGGCACAAAAATGGCCTTATGGCTGGAAATAGGACCCCTGCCCAAGGAGCCATTATTGAAAACTATGCCTTGTTCTAAAGCTCTTTGGGAACCGCTTGCGTAAGCCCCCACAGTCCTGGGGCCTGCGGGCTTTCTTGCTGCCTTTAGCCTCGACACCACCCTTTCCCACTTGGCGCCGCGCCAGGCACAACAATGGCCATACGGCTGGAGATGGGTCCCATGCCCAAAGAGCCATCAGGGAAAACTATGCCTTGTTCTGAAGCTCTTTGGGAACCGCTTGCGTAGCCCCACAGACCTGGGTGCTGTGGGGTTTCCTGCTGCCTTCAGCCTCAAAACCACCCTTTCCCACTTGGCGCCGCGCCAGGCACAAAAATGGCCATATGTCTGGAGATGGTTCCCCCGCCCAAAGAGCCAGCAGGGAAAACTATGCCTTGTTCTAAAGCTCTTTGGGACCGCTTGCGTAGCCCCACAGACCTGGGGGCTGCGGGCTTTCCTGCTGCATTCAGCCTCCACACCACCCTTTCCCACTTGGCGTCGCGCCAGGCACAAAAATGGCCATACGGGTGGAGATGGGTCCCCTGCCCAAAGAGCCAGCAGGCAAAACTATGCCTTGTTTTAAAGGTCTCTGGCAACCGCTTGCTTGGCCCCACAGACCTGGGGGCTGCAGGCTTTCTTGCTGCCTTCAGCCTCAAAGCCACCCTTTCCCACTTGGCGCCGGGCCAGGCACAAAAATGGCCATACGGCTGGAGATGGGTCCCCCGCCCAAAGAGCCATTTGGGAAAACTATGCCTTGTTCTAAAGCTCTTTGGGAACCGCTTGCATAGCCCCACAGACCTGGGGGCTGCAGGCTTTCGTGCTGCCTTCAGTCTCAAAGCCACCCTTTCCCACTTGGCGCCGCGCCAGGTACAAAATTGGCCATATGTCTGGAGATGGGTCCCCAGCCCAAAGAGCCAGCAGGGAAAACTATGCCTTGTTCTAAAGCTCTTTGGGACCGCTTGCGTAGCCCCACAAACCTGGGGGCTGCGGGCTTTCCTGCTGCATTCAGCCTCCACACCACCGTTTCCCATTTGGGGCCGCGCCAGGCACAAAAATGACTTATGGCTGGAGATGGGTCCCCTGCCCAAAGAGCCAGCAGGGAAAACTATGCCTTGTTCTAAAGCTCTTTGGGAACCACTTGCGTAGCCCAACAGATCTTGGGCCTGCGGGTTTTCCTGCTGCCTTCAGCCTCGACAACACCCTTTCCCACTAGGTGCCTCGCCAGGCACAAAAATGGCCATACGGCTGGAGATGGGTCCCCTGCCCAAGGAGCCAGCAGGGAAAACTATGCCTTGTTCTAAAGCTCTTTGGGAACCGCTTGCGTAGCCCCACAGACCTGGGGGCTGCAGGCTTTCTTGCTGCCTTTAGCCTCGACACCACCCTTGCCCACTTGGTGCCGCGCCAGGCACAAAAATGGCCATACGGCTGGAGATGGGTCCCCTGCCCAAAGAGCCAGGAGGGAAAACTATGCCTTGTTCGAAAGCCCTTTGGGAACCGCTTGCGTAGCCCCACAGACCTGCGAGCTGTGGGGTTTCCTGCTGCCTTCAGCCTCGACACCACCCTTTCCCACTTGGCGCCGGGCTAGGCACAAAAATGGCCATATGTCTGGAGATGGGTCCCCCGCCCAAAGAGCCAGCAGGGAAAACTATGCCTTGTTCTAAAGCTCTTTGGGAACCGCTTGCGTAGCCCCACAGACGTGGGGGCTGCAGGCTTTCCTGCTGCCTTCAGCCTCAAAGCCACCCTTTCCCACTTGGCGCCGCGCCAGGCACAAAAATGGCCATACGGCTGGAGATGGGTCCCCCGCCCAAAGAGCCAGCAGGGAAAACTATGCCTTGTTCTAAAGCTCTTTGGGAACCGCTTGCATAGCCCCACAGACCTGGGGGATGCAGCCTTTCCTGCTGCCTTCAGTCTCAAAGCCACCCTTTCCCACTTGGCGCCGCGCCAGGCACAAAAATGGCCATATATCTGGAAATGGGTCCCCAGCCCAAAAAGCCAGCAGAGAAAAATGTGCCTTGTTCTAAAGCTCTTTGGGAACCGCTTGCGTAGCCCCACAGACCTGGGGGCTGCAGGCTCTCCTGCTGCCTTCAGCCTCGACAGCACCCTTTCCCACTTGGCGCCGCGCCAGGCACAAAAATGGCCATACGGCTGGAGATGGGTCCCCCGCCCAAAGAGCCAGCAGGGAAAACTATGCCTTGTTCTAAAGCTCTTTGGGAACCGCTTGCATAGCCCCACAGACGTGGGGGCTGCAGGCTTTCCTGCTGCCTTCAGTCTCAAAACCACCCTTTCCCACTTGGCGCCGCGCCAGGCACAAAAATGGCCATACGGCTGGAGATGGCTCCCCTGCCCAAGGAGCCATTAGGGAAAACTATGCCTTGTTCTAAAGGTCTTTGGGAACGGCTTGCGTAGCCCCACAGACCTGGGGGCTGCAGGCTTTCCTGCTGCCTTCAGCCTCAAAACCACCCTTTCCCACTTGGCGCCGCGCCAGGCACCAAAATGGCCTATGGATAGACATGGGTCCCCCGCCGAAAGAGCCATCAGGGAAAACTATGCCTTGTTCTAAAGCTCTTTGGGAACCGCTTGCATAGCCCCACAGACCTGGGGGATGCAGGCTTTCCTTCTGCCTTCAGTCTCAAAGCCACCCTTTCCCACTTGGCGCCGCGCCAGGCACAAAAATGGCCATATGTCTGGAAATGGGTCCCCAGCCCAAACAGCCAGCAGAGAAAACTGTGCCTTGTTCTAAAGCTCTTTGGGAACCGCTTGCGTAGCCCCACAGACCTGGGGGCTGCAGGCTTTCCTGCTGCCTTCAGCCTCGACAGCACCCTTTCCCACTTGGCGCCGCGCCAGGCCCAAAAATGGCCATACGGCTGGAGATGGGTCCCCCGCCCAAAGAGCCATCAGGGAAAAATATGCCTTGTTCTAAAGCTCTTTGGGAACCGCTTCCTTGGCCCCACAGACCTGGGGGCTGCAGGCTTTCTTGCTGCCTTTAGCCTCGACAGCACCCTTTCCCTCTTGGCACCGCGCTAGGCACAAAAATGGCCATATGGCTGGAGATAGGACGCCCGCCCAAAGAGCCAGCAGGGAAAACTATGCCTTGTTCTGAAGCTCTTTGGGAACAGCTTGCGTAGCCCCACAGACCTGGGGGCTGCAGGCTTTCCTGCTGCCTTCAGCCTCGACACCACCCTTTCCCACTTGGCGCCGCGCCAGGCACAAAAATGGCCATATGGCTGGAGATAGGACCCCTGCCCAAGGAGCCATCAGGGAAAACTATGCCTTCTTCTAAAGGTCTCTGGCAACCGCTTGCGTAGCCCCACAGACCTGGGCGATACAGGCTTTCTTGCTGCCTTCAGCCTCAAAGCCACCCTTTCCCACTTGGCGCCGGGCCAGGCACAAAAATGGCCATACGGCTGGAGATGGGTCCCCCGCCCAAAGAGCCAGCAGGGAAAACTATGCCTTGTTCTAAAGCTCTTTCGGAACCGCTTGCGTAGCCCCACAGACCTGGTGGCTGCAGGCTTTCCTGCTGCCTTCAGCCTCGACACCACCCTTTCCCACTTGGCGCCGCGCCAGGCACAAAAATGGCCATACAGCTGGAGATGGGTCCCACGCCCAAAGAGCCAGCAGAGAAAACTGTGCCTTGTTCTAAAGCTATTTGGGAACCGCTTGCGTAGCCCCACAGACCTGGGGGCTGCGGGCTTTCCTGCTGCCTTCAGCCTCCACACCACCCTTTCCCACTTGGCGCCGCGCTAGGCACAAAAATGGCCTATGGCTGGAGATGGGTCCCACGCCCAAAGAGCCATCAGGGAAAACTATGCCTTGTTCTAAAGCTCTTTGGAGCCGCTTCCTTGGCCCCACAGACCTGGGGGCTGCGGGCTTTCTTGCTGCCTTTAGCCTCCACACCACCCTTTCCCACTTGGCACCGCGCTAGGCACAAAAATGGCCATATGGCTGGAGATAGGACGCCCGCCAAAAGAGCCAGCAGGGAAAACTATGCCTTGTTCTAAAGCTCTTTGGGAACCGCTTGCGTAGCCCCACAGACCTGTGTGCTGTGGGGTTTCCTGCTGCCTTCACCCTCAAAACCACCCTTTCCCACTTGGCGCCGGGCCAGGCACAAAAATGGCCATATGTCTGGAGATGGGTCCCCCGCCCAAAGAGCCAGCAGGGAAAACTATGCCTTGTTCTAAAGCTCTTTGGGAACCGCTTACATAGCCCCACAGACCTGGGGGCTGCAGGCTTTCTTGCTGCCTTCAGCCTCGACACCACCCTTTCCCACTTGGCGCCGCGCTAGGCACAAAAATTGCCATATGGCTGGAGATAGGACCCCCGCCCAAAGAGCCAGCAGGGAAAACTATGCCTTGTTCTGCAGTTCTTTGGGAACCGCTTGAGTAGCCCCACAGACCAGGGGGCTGCAGGCTTTCTTGCTGCCTTTAGCCTCGACACAACCCTTTCCCACTTGGCACCGCGCTAGGCACAAAAATGGCCATACGGCTGGAGATGGGTCCCCCGCCCAAAGAGCCAGCAGGGAAAACTATGCCTTCTTCTAAAGCTCTTTGGGAACCGCTTGCGTAGCCCCACAGACCTGGGGGCTGCAGGCCTTGGTGCTGCCTTCAGCCTCGACACCTCCCTTTCCCACTTGGCGCCACGCCAGGCACAAAAATGGCCATATTGCTGGAGATGGGTCCCCTGCCCAAAGAGCCAGCAGGGAAAAATATGTCATGTTCTAAAGCTCTTTGGGACCACTTGCATAGCCCCACAGACCTTGGGGCTGCGGGCTTTCCTACTGCCTTTAGCCTCCACACCACCCTTTCCCACTTGGGGCCGCGCCAGGCGCAAAAATGACTTATGGCTGGAGATGGGTCCCCTGCCCAAAGAGCCATCAGGGAAAACTATGCCTTGTTCTAAAGCTCTTTGGGACCGCTTGCGTAGCCCCACAGACCTGGGGGCTGCGGTCTTTGCTGCTGCCTTCAGCCTCCACACCACGCTTTCCCACTTGGGCCCGCGCCAGGCACAAAAATGACTTATGGCTGGAGATGGATCCCCAGCCCAAAGAGCCAGCAGGGAAAACTATGCCTTGTGCTAAAGCTCTTTGGGAACCACTTGCGTAGCCCCACAGACCTGGGGGCTGCAGGCTTTCTTGCTGCCTTTAGCCTCGACACCACCCTTTCCCACTTGGCGCCGCGCCAGGCACAAAAATGGCCATATGGCTGGAGATGGGTCCCCTGCCCAAAGGGCCAGCAGGGAAAAATATGTCTTGTTCTAAAGCTCTTTGGGAACCGCTTGCTTGGCCCCACAGACCTGGGGGCTGTGGGGTTTCCTGCTGCCTTCAGCCTCAAAGCCACCCTTTCCCACTTGGCGCCGGGCCAGGCACAAAAATGGCCATACGGCTGGAGATGGGTCCCCCGCCCAAAGAGCCAGCAGGGAAAACTATGCCTTGTTCTAAAGCTCTTTGGGAACCGCTTGCGTAGCCCCACAGACCTGGTGGCTGCAGGCTTTCCTCCTGCCTTCAGCCTCGACACCACCCTTTCCCACTTGGCGCCGCGCCAGGCACAAAAATGGCCTATGGCTAGAGATGGGTCCCACGCCCAAAGAGCCATCAGGGAAAACTATGCCTTGTTCTAAAGCTCTTTGGGAACCGCTTCCTTGGCCCCACAGTCCTGGGGGCTGCAGGCTTTCCTGCTGCCTTCAGCCTCGACACCACCCTTTCCCACTTGGCGCCGCGCCAGGCACAAAAATGGCCATACAGCTGGAGATGGGTCCCCCGCCCAAAGAGCCAGCAGGGAAAACTATGCCTTGTTCTAAAGCTCTTTGGGAACAGCTTGCGTAGCCCCACAGACCTGGGGGCTGCAGGCTTTCCTGCTGCCTTCAGCCTCGACACCACCCTTTCCCACTTGGCGCCGCGCCAGGCACAAAAATGGCCATACAGCTGGAGATGGGTCCCCCGCCCAAAGAGCCAGCAGGGAAAACTATGCCTTGTTCTAAAGCTCTTTGGGAACCGCTTGCGTAGCCCCACAGACCTGGGGGCTGCAGGCTTTCCTGCTGCCTTCAGTCTCAAAGCCACCCTTTCCGACTTGGCGCCGCGCCAGGCACAAAAATGGCCATATGGCTGGAGATAGGACCCCTGCCCAAGGAGCCATTGTTGAAAACTGTGCCTTGTTCTAAAGCTCTTTGGGAACCGCTTGCGTAGCCCCACAGACCTGGGGCCTGCGGGCTTTCTTGCTGCCTTTAGCCTCGACACCACCCTTTCCCACTTGGCGCCACGCCAGGCACAAAAATGGCCATACGGCTGGAGATGGGTCCCATGCCCAAAGAGCCAGCAGGGAAAACTGTGCCTTGTTCTAAAGCTCTTTGGGAACCGCTTGCGTGGCACCACAGACCTGGGTGCTGTGGGGTCTCCTGCTGCCTTCAGCCTCAAAACCACCCTTTCCCACTTGGCGCCGGGCCAGGCACAAAAATGGCCATACGGCTGGAGATGGTTCCCCCGCCCAAAGAGCCAGCAGGGAAAACTATGCCTTGTTCTAAAGCTCTTTGGGACCGCTTGCGTAGCCCCACAGACCTGGGGGCTGCGGGCTTTCCTGCTGCCTTCAGCCTCCACACCACCCTTTCCCACTGGCGCCGCGCCAGGCACAAAAATGGCCATACGGCTGGAGATGGGTCCCCTGCCCAAAGAGCCAGCAGGGAAAACTATGCCTTGTTCTAAAGGTCTCTGGCAACCGCTTGCTTGGCCCCACAGACCTGGGCGATACAGGCTTTCTTGCTGCCTTCAGCCTCAAAGCCACCCTTTCCCACTTGGCGCCGGGCCAGGCACAAAAATGGCCATACGGCTGGAGATGGGTCCCCCGCCCAAAGAGCCAGCAGGGAAAACTATGCCTTGTTCTAAAGCTCTTTGGGAACCGCTTGCATAGCCCCACAGACCTGCGGGCTGCAGGCTTTCCTGCTGCCTTCAGTCTCAAAGCCACCCTTTCCCACTTGGCGCTGCGCCAGGCACAAAAATGGCCATATGTCTGGAGATGGGTCCCACGCCCAAAGAGCCATCAGGGAAAACTATTCCTTGTTCTAAAGCTCTTTGGGAACCACTTGCGTAGCCCCACAGACCTGGGGGCTGCAGGCTTTCTTGCTGCCTTTAGCCTCGACACCACCCTTTCCCACTTGGCGCCGCGCTAGGCACAAAAATGACCATATGGCTGGAGATAGGACGCCCGCCCAAAGAGCCAGCAGGGAAAACTATGCCTTGTTCTGAAACTCTTTGGGAACCGCTTGCGTAGCCCCACAGACCTGGGGGCTGCAGGCTTTCCTACTGCCTTCAGCCTCGACACCACCCTTTCCCACTTGGCGCCGCGCCAGGCACAAAAATGGCCATACAGCTGGAGATGGGTCCCACGCCCAAAGAGCCAGCAGAGAAAACTGTGCCTTGTTCTAAAGCTCTTTGGGACCGCTTGCGTAGCCCCACAGACCTGGGGGCTGCGGGCTTTCCTGCTGCCTTCAGCCTCCACACAACCCTTTCCCACTTGGCGCCGCGCCAGGCACAAAAATGGCCTATGGCTGGAGATGGGTCCCACGCCCAAAGAGCCATCAGGGAAAACTATGCCTTGTTCTAAAGCTCTTTGGGAACCGCTTGCATAGCCCCACAGACCTGCGGGCTGCAGGCTTTCCTGCTGCCTTCAGTCTCAAAGCCACCCTTTCCCACTTGGTGCCGCGCCAGGCACAAAATTGGCCATATGTCTGGAGATGGGTCCCCCGCCCAAAGAGTCAGCAGGGAAAACTATGCCTTGTTCTAAAGCTCTTTGGGACCGCTTGCGTAGCCCCACAGACCTGGGGGCTGCGGGCTTTCCTGCTGCCTTCAGCCTCCACACCACCGTTTCCCATTTGGGGCCGCGCCAGGCACAAAAATGACTTATGGCTGGAGATGGGTCCCATGCCCAAAGAGCCAGCAGGGAAAACTAAGCCTTGTTCTAAAGCTCTTTGGGAACCACTTGCGTAGCCCAACTGATCTTGGGCCTGCGGGTTTTCCTGCTGCCTTCAGCCTCGACAACACCCTTTCCCACTAGGTGCCTCGCCACGAACAAAAATGGCCATACGGCTGGAGATGGGTCCCCCGCCCAAGGAGCCAGCAGGGAAAACTATGCCTTGTTCTAAAGCTCTTTGGGAACCGCTTGCGTAGCCCCACAGACCTGGGGGCTGCAGGCTTTCTTGCTTCCTTTAGCCTCAACACCACCCTTGCCCACTTGGTGCCGCGCCAGGCACAAAAATGGCCATACGGCTGGAGATGGGTCCCCCGCCCAAAGAGCCAGCAGGGAAAACTATGCCTTGTTCTAAAGCTCTTTGGGAACCGCTTGCGTAGCCCCACAGACCTGGGGGCTGCAGGCTTTCCTGCTGCCTTCAGTCTCAAAGCCACCCTTTCCGACTTGGCGCCGCGCCAGGCACAAAAATGGCCATATGGCTGGAGATAGGACCCCTGCCCAAGGAGCCATTGTTGAAAACTGTGCCTTGTTCTAAAGCTCTTTGGGAACCGCTTGCGTAGCCCCACAGACCTGGGGCCTGCGGGCTTTCTTGCTGCCTTTAGCCTCGACACCACCCTTTCCCACTTGGCGCCACGCCAGGCACAAAAATGGCCATATGTCTGGAGATGGGTCCCCAGCCCAAAGAGCCAGCAGAGAAAACTGTGCCTTGTTCTAAAGCTCTTTGGGAACCGCTTGCGTAGCCCCACAGACGTGGGGGCTGCAGGCTTTCCTGCTGCCTTCAGCCTCGACAGGACCCTTTCCCACTTGGCGCCGCGCCAGGCACAAAAATGGCCTATGCCTAGAGATGGGTCCCACGCCCAAAGAGCCATCAGGGAAAACTATGCCTTGTTCTAAAGCTCTTTGGGAACCGCTTCCTTGGCCCCACAGACCTGGGGGCTGCAGGCTTTCTTGCTGCCTTTAGCCTCGACACCACCCTTTCCCTCTTGGCACCGCGCTAGGCACAAAAATGGCCATATGGCTGGAGATAGGACGCCCGCCCAAAGAGCCAGCAGGGAAAACTATGCCTTGTTCTGAAGCTCTTTGGGAACCGCTTGCGTAGCCCCACAGACCTGGGGGCTGCAGGCTTTCCTACTGCCTTCAGCCTCGACACCACCCTTTCCCATTTGGCGCCGCGCCAGGCACAAAAATGGCCATACAGCTGGAGATGAGTCCCACGCCCAAAGAGCCAGCAGGGAAAACTATGCCTTGTTCTAAAGCTCTTTGGGAACCGCTTGCGTAGCCCCACAGACCTGGGGGCTGCTGGTTTTCCTGTGCCTTCAGACTCGACACGACCCTTTCCCACTTGGCGCCGCGTCAGGCACAAAAATGGCCATACGGCTGGAGATGGGTCCCCCGCCCAAAGAGCCAGCAGGGAAAACTATGCCTTGTTCTAAAGCTCTTTGGGAACCGCTTGCATAGCCCCACAGACCTGGGGGCTGCGGGCTTTCCTGCTGCCTTCAATCTCAAAGCCACCCTTTCCCACTTGGCGCCGCGCTAGGCACAAAAATGGCCATATGGCTGGAGATAGGACCCCTGCCCAAGGAGCCATTGTTGAAAACTATGCCTTGTTCTGCAGTTCTTTGGGAACCGCTTGAGTAGCCCCACAGACCTGGGGGCTGCAGGCTTTCTTGCTGCCTTTAGCCTCCACACCACCCTTTCCCACTTGGCACTGCGCTAGGCACAAAAATGGCCATACGGCTGGAGATGGGTCCCATGCCCAAAGAGCCAGCAGGGAAAACTATGCCTTCTTCTAAAGCTCTTTGGGAACCGCTTGCATAGCCCCACAGACCTCGGGGCTGCAGGCCTTGGTGCTGCCTTCAGCCTCGACACCTCCCTTTCCCACTTGGCGCCACGCCAGGCACAAAAATGGCCATATTACTGGAGATGGGTCCCCTGCCCAAAGAGCCAGCAGGGAAAACTATGCCTTTTTCTAAAGCTCTTTGGGAACCGCTTGCTTGGCCCCACAGACCTGGGGGCTGCAGACTTTGCTGCTGCCTTCAGCCTCAAAGCCACCCTTTCCCACTTGGCGCCGGGCCAGGCACAAAAATGGCCATACGGCTGGAGATGGGTCCCCCGCCCAAAGAGCCAGCAGGGAAAACTATGCCTTGTTCTAAAGCTCTTTGGGACCGCTTGCGTAGCCCCACAGACCTGGGGGCTGCGGGCTTTCCTACTGCCTTTAGCCTCCACACCACCCTTTCCCACTTGGGGCCGCGCCAGGCACAAAAATGACTTATGGCTGGAGATGGGTCCCCAGCCCAAAGAGCCAGCAGGGAAAACTATGCCTTGTTCTAAAGCTCTTTGGGAACCACTTGCGTAGCCCCACAGACCTGGGGGCTGCAGGCTTTCTTGCTGCCTTTAGCCTCGACAACACCCTTTCCCACTTGGCGCCGCGCTAGGCACAAAAATGGCCATATGGCTGGAGATAGGACGCCCGCCCAAAGAGCCAGCAGGGAAAACTATGCCTTGTTCTGAAGCTCTTTGGGAACCGCTTGGGTAGCCCCACAGACCTGGTGGCTGCAGGCTTTCCTGCTGCCTTCAGCCTCGACACCACCCTTTCCCACTTGGCGCCGCGCCAGGCACAAAAATGGCCATAGAGCTGGAGATGGGTCCCACGCCCAAAGAGACAGCAGAGAAAACTGTGCCTTGTTCTAAAGCTCTTTGGGACCGCTTGCGTAGCCCCACAGACCTGGGGGCTGCGGGCTTTCCTGCTGCCTTCAGCCTCCACACCACCCTTTCCCACTTGGCGCCGCGCTAGGCACAAAAATGGCCTATGGCTGGAGATGGGTCCCCCGCCCAAAGAGCCAGCAAGGAAAACTATGCCTTGTTCTAAAGCTCTTTGGGAACCGCTTGCGTAGCCCCACAGACCTGGGGGCTGCAGGCTCTCCTGCTCCCTTCAGCCTCGACAACACCCTTTCCCACTTGGCGCCGCGCTAGGCACAAAAATGGCCATATGGCGGGAGATAGGACGCCCGCCCAAAGAGCCAGCAGGGAAAACTATGCCTTGTTCTAAAGCTCTTTGGGAACCGCTTGCGTAGCCCCACAGACCTGGGTGCTGTGGGGTTTCCTGCTGCCTTCAGCCTCAAAACCACCCTTTCCCACTTGGCGCCGGGCCAGGCACAAAAATGGCCATATGTCTGGAGATGGGTCCCCCGCCCAAAGAGCCAGCAGGGAAAACTATGCCTTGTTCTAAAGCTCTTTGGGAACCGCTTGCGTAGCCCCACAGACCTGGGGGCTGCGGGCTTTGCTGCTGCCTTCAGCCTCAAAACCACCCTTTCCCACTTGGCGCCGCGCCAGGCACAACAATGGCCATACGGCTGGAGATGGGTCCCCTGCCCAAAGAGCCAGCAGGGAAAACTATGCCTTGTTCTAAAGCTCTTTGGGAACCGCTTGCTTGGCCCCACAGACCTGGGGGCTGTGGGGTTTCCTGCTGCCTTCAGCCTCAAAGCCACCCTTTCCCACTTGGCGCCGGGCCAGGCACAAAAATGGCCATACGGCTGGAGATGGGTCCCCCGCCCAAAGAGCCAGCAGGGAAAACTATGCCTTGTTCTAAAGCTCTTTGGGACCGCTTGCGTAGCCCCACAGACCTGGTGGCTGCGGGCTTTCCTACTGCCTTTAGCCTCCACACCACCCTTTCCCACTTGGGGCCGCGCCAGGCACAAAAATGACTTATGGCTGGAGATGGGTCCCCTGCCCAAAGAGCCAGCAGGGAAAACTATGCCTTGTTCTAAAGCTCTTTGGGACCGCTTGCGTAGCCCCACAGACCTGGGGGCTGCGGGCTTTGCTGCTGCCTTCAGCCTCCACACCACCCTTTCCCACTTGGGCCCGCGCCAGGCACAAAAATGACTTATGGCTGGAGATGGGTCCCCTGCCCAAGGAGCCATTAGGGAAAAATATGCCTTGTTCTAAAGCTCTTTGGGAACCGCTTGCATAGCCCCACAGACGTGGGGGTTGCAGGCTTACCTGCTGCCTTCAGTTTCAAAGCCACCCTTTCCCACTTGGCGCCGCGCCAGGCACAAAAACGGCCATACGGCTGGAGATGGCTCCCCTGCCCAAGGAGCCATTAGGGAAAACTATGCCTTCTTCTAAAGCTCTTTGGGAACGGCTTGCGTAGCCCCACAGACCTGGGGGCTGCAGGCTTTCCTGCTGCCTTCAGCCTCAAAACCACCCTTTCCCACTTGGCGCCGCGCCAGGCACAAAAATGGCCATACGGCTGGAGATGGGTCCCCCGCCCAAAGAGCCAGCAGGGAAAACTATGCCTTGTTCTAAAGCTCTTTGGGAACCGCTTGCATAGCCCCACAGACCTGGGGACTGCAGGCTTTCCTGCTGCCTTCAGCCTCGACACCACCCTTTCCCACTTGGCGCCGCGCCAGGCACAAAAATGGCCTATGGCTAGAGATGGGTCCCACGCCCAAAGAGCCATCAGGGAAAACTATGCCTTGTTCTAAAGCTCTTTGGGAACCGCTTCCTTGGCCCCACAGTCCTGGGGGCTGCAGGCTTTCTTGCTGCCTTTAGCCTCGACGCCACCCTTTCCCTCTTGGCACCGCGCTAGGCACAAAAATGGCCATACAGCTGGAGATGGGTCCCACGCCCAAAGAGCCAGCAGGGAAAACTATGCCTTGTTCTAAAGCTCTTTGGGAACAGCTTGCGTAGCCCCACAGACCTGGGGGCTGCAGGCTTTCCTGCTGCCTTCAGCCTCGACACCACCCTTTCCCACTTGGCGCCGCGCCAGGCACAAAAATGGCCATACAGCTGGAGATGGGTCCCCCGCCCAAAGAGCCAGCAGGGAAAACTATGCCTTGTTCTAAAGCTCTTTGGGAACCGCTTGCGTAGCCCCACAGACCTGGGGGCTGCAGGCTTTCCTGCTGCCTTCAGTCTCAAAGCCACCCTTTCCGACTTGGCGCCGCGCCAGGCACAAAAATGGCCATATGGCTGGAGATAGGACCCCTGCCCAAGGAGCCATTGTTGAAAACTATGCCTTGTTCTAAAGCTCTTTGGGAACCGCTTGCGTAGCCCCACAGACCTGGGGCCTGCGGGCTTTCTTGCTGCCTTTAGCCTCGACACAACCCTTTCCCACTTGGCGCCGCGCCAGGCACAAAAATGACCATATGGCTGGAGATAGGACGCCCGCCCAAAGAGCCAGCAGGGAAAACTGTGCCTTGTTCTGAAACTCTTTGGGAACCGCTTGCGTAGCCCCACAGACCTGGGGGCTGCAGGCTTTCCTACTGCCTTCAGCCTCGACACCACCCTTTCCCACTTGGCGCCGCGCCAGGCACAAAAATGGCCATACAGCTGGAGATGGGTCCCACGCCCAAAGAGCCAGCAGAGAAAACTGTGCCTTGTTCTAAAGCTCTTTGGGACCGCTTGCATAGCCCCACAGACCTGGGGGCTGCGGGCTTTCCTGCTGCCTTCAGCCTCCACACAACCCTTTCCCACTTGGCGCCGCGCCAGGCACAAAAATGGCCATATGTCTGGAGATGGGTCCCACGCCCAAAGAGCCATCAGGGAAAACTATGCCTTGTTCTAAAGCTCTTTGGGAACCGCTTGCATAGCCCCACAGACCTGGGGGCTGCAGGCTTTCCTGCTGCCTTCAGTCTCAAAGCCACCCTTTCCCACTTGGTGCCGCGCCAGGCACAAAATTGGCCATATGTCTGGAGATGGGTCCCCCGCCCAAAGAGCCAGCAGGGAAAACTATGCCTTGTTCTAAAGCTCTTTGGGACCGCTTGCGTAGCCCCACAGACCTGGGGGCTGCGGGCTTTCCTGCTGCCTTCAGCCTCCACACCACCGTTTCCCATTTGGGGCCGCGCCAGGCACAAAAATGACTTATGGCTGGAGATGGGTCCCATGCCCAAAGAGCCAGCAGGGAAAACTAAGCCTTGTTCTAAAGCTCTTTGGGAACCACTTGCGTAGCCCAACTGATCTTGGGCCTGCGGGTTTTCCTGCTGCCTTCAGCCTCGACAACACCCTTTCCCACTAGCTGCCTCGCCACGAACAAAAATGGCCATACGGCTGGAGATGGGTCCCCCGCCCAAGGAGCCAGCAGGGAAAAATATGCCTTGTTCTAAAGCTCTTTGGGAACCGCTTGCGTAGCCCCACAGACCTGGGGGCTGCAGGCTTTCTTGCTGCCTTTAGCCTCGACACCACCCTTGCCCACTTGGTGCCGCGCCAGGCACAAAAATGGCCATACGGCTGGAGATGGGTCCCCCGCCCAAAGAGCCAGCAGGGAAAACTATGCCTTGTTCTAAAGCTCTTTGGGAACCGCTTGCGTAGCCCCACAGACCTGGGGGCTGCAGGCTTACCTGCTGCCTTCAGTCTCAAAGCAACCCTTTCCCACTTGGCGCCGCGCCAGGCACAAAAATGGCCATACGGCTGGTGATGGCTCACCTGCCCAAAGAGCCATTAGGGAAAACTATGCCTTGTTCTAAAGCTCTTTGGGAACGGCTTGCGTAGCCCCACAGACCTGGGGGCTCCAGGCTTTCCTGCTGCCTTCAGCCTCAAAAACACCCTTTCCCACTTGGCGCCGTGCCAGGCACAAAAATGGCCATACGGCTGGAGATGGCTCCCCTGCCCAAGGAGCCATTAGGGAAAACTATGCCTTGTTCTAAAGCTCTTTGGGAACGGCTTGGGTAACCCCACAGACCTGGGGGCTGCAGGCTTTCCTGCTGCCTTCAGCCTCAAAACCACCCTTTCCCACTTGGCGCCGCGCCAGGCACAAAAATGGCCATATGTCTGGAGATGGGTCCCCAGCCCAAAGAGCCAGCAGAGAAAACTGTGCCTTGTTCTAAAGCTCTTTGGGAACCGCTTGCGTAGCCCCACAGACGTGGGGGCTGCAGGCTTTCCTGCTGCCTTCAGCCTCGACAGGACCCTTTCCCACTTGGCGCCGCGCCAGGCACAAAAATGGCCTATGCCTAGAGATGGGTCCCACGCCCAAAGAGCCATCAGGGAAAACTATGCCTTGTTCTAAAGCTCTTTGGGAACCGCTTCCTTGGCCCCACAGACCTGGGGGCTGCAGGCTTTCTTGCTGCCTTTAGCCTCGACACCACCCTTTCCCTCTTGGCACCGCGCTAGGCACAAAAATGGCCATATGGCTGGAGATAGGACGCCCGCCCAAAGAGCCAGCAGGGAAAACTATGCCTTGTTCTGAAGCTCTTTGGGAACCGCTTGCGTAGCCCCACAGACCTGGGGGCTGCAGGCTTTCCTGCTGCCTTCAGCCTCGACACCACCCTTTCCCACTTGGCGCCGCGCCAGGCACAAAAATGGCCATACGGCTGGAGATGGGTCCCCCGCCCAAAGAGCCAGCAGGGAAACTATGCCTTGTTCTAAAGCTCTTTGGGAACCGCTTGCGTAGCCCCACAGACCTGGGGGCTGCTGGCTTTCCTGCTGCCTTCAGACTCGACACCACCCTTTCCCACTTGGCGCCGCGTCAGGCACAAAAATGGCCATACGGCTGGAGATGGGTCCCCCGCCCAAAGAGCCAGCAGGGAAAACTATGCCTTGTTCTAAAGCTCTTTGGGAACCGCTTGCGTAGCCCCACAGACCTGGGGGCTGCAGGCTTTCCTGCTGCCTTCAATCTCAAAGCCACCCTTTCCGACTTGGCGCCGCGCCAGGCACAAAAATGGCCATATGGCTGGAGATAGGACCCCTGCCCAAGGAGCCATTGTTGAAAACTATGCCTTGTTCTAAAGCTCTTTGGGAACCGCTTGCATAGCCCCACAGACGTGGGGGTTGCAGGCTTACCTGCTGCCTTCAGTTTCAAAGCCACCCTTTCCCACTTGGCGCCGCGCCAGGCACAAAAACGGCCATACGGCTGGAGATGGCTCCCCTGCCCAAGGAGCCATTAGGGAAAACTATGCCTTCTTCTAAAGCTCTTTGGGAACGGCTTGCGTAGCCCCACAGACCTGGGGGCTGCAGGCTTTCCTGCTGCCTTCAGCCTCAAAACCACCCTTTCCCACTTGGCGCCGCGCCAGGCACAAAAATGGCCATACGGCTGGAGATGGGTCCCCCGCCCAAAGAGCCAGCAGGGAAAACTATGCCTTGTTCTAAAGCTCTTTGGGAACCGCTTGCATAGCCCCACAGACCTGGGGACTGCAGGCTTTCCTGCTGCCTTCAGCCTCGACACCACCCTTTCCCACTTGGCGCCGCGCCAGGCACAAAAATGGCCTATGGCTAGAGATGGGTCCCACGCCCAAAGAGCCATCAGGGAAAACTATGCCTTGTTCTAAAGCTCTTTGGGAACCGCTTCCTTGGCCCCACAGTCCTGGGGGCTGCAGGCTTTCTTGCTGCCTTTAGCCTCGACACCACCCTTTCCCTCTTGGCACCGCGCTAGGCACAAAAATGGCCATACAGCTGGAGATGGGTCCCACGCCCAAAGAGCCAGCAGGGAAAACTATGCCTTGTTCTAAAGCTCTTTGGGAACAGCTTGCGTAGCCCCACAGACCTGGGGGCTGCAGGCTTTCCTGCTGCCTTCAGCCTCGACACCACCCTTTCCCACTTGGCGCCGCGCCAGGCACAAAAATGGCCATACAGCTGGAGATGGGTCCCCCGCCCAAAGAGCCATCAGGGAAAACTATGCCTTGTTCTAAAGCTCTTTGGGAACCGCTTGCGTAGCCCCACAGACCTGGGGGCTGCAGGCTTTCCTGCTGCCTTCAGTCTCAAAGCCACCCTTTCCGACTTGGCGCCGCGCCAGGCACAAAAATGGCCATATGGCTGGAGATAGGACCCCTGCCCAAGGAGCCATTGTTGAAAACTATGCCTTGTTCTAAAGCTCTTTGGGAACCGCTTGCGTAGCCCCACAGACCTGGGGCCTGCGGGCTTTCTTGCTGCCTTTAGCCTCGACACAACCCTTTCCCACTTGGCGCCGCGCTAGGCACAAAAATGACCATATGGCTGGAGATAGGACGCCCGCCCAAAGAGCCAGCAGGGAAAACTATGCCTTGTTCTGAAACTCTTTGGGAACCGCTTGCGTAGCCCCACAGACCTGGGGGCTGCAGGCTTTCCTACTGCCTTCAGCCTCGACACCACCCTTTCCCACTTGGCGCCGCGCCAGGCACAAAAATGGCCATACAGCTGGAGATGGGTCCCACGCCCAAAGAGCCAGCAGAGAAAACTGTGCCTTGTTCTAAAGCTCTTTGGGACCGCTTGCGTAGCCCCACAGACCTGGGGGCTGCGGGCTTTCCTGCTGCCTTCAGCCTCCACACAACCCTTTCCCACTTGGCGCCGCGCCAGGCACAAAAATGGCCATATGTCTGGAGATGGGTCCCACGCCCAAAGAGCCATCAGGGAAAACTATGCCTTGTTCTAAAGCTCTTTGGGAACCGCTTGCATAGCCCCACAGACCTGGGGGCTGCAGGCTTTCCTGCTGCCTTCAGTCTCAAAGCCACCCTTTCCCACTTGGTGCCGCGCCAGGCACAAAATTGGCCATATGTCTGGAGATGGGTCCCCCGCCCAAAGAGCCAGCAGGGAAAACTATGCCTTGTTCTAAAGCTCTTTGGGACCGCTTGCGTAGCCCCACAGACCTGGGGGCTGCGGGCTTTCCTGCTGCCTTCAGCCTCCACACCACCGTTTCCCATTTGGGGCCGCGCCAGGCACAAAAATGACTTATGGCTGGAGATGGGTCCCATGCCCAAAGAGCCAGCAGGGAAAACTAAGCCTTGTTCTAAAGCTCTTTGGGAACCACTCGCGTAGCCCAACTGATCTTGGGCCTGCGGGTTTTCCTGCTGCCTTCAGCCTCGACAACACCCTTTCCCACTAGCTGCCTCGCCACGAACAAAAATGGCCATACGGCTGGAGATGGGTCCCCCGCCCAAGGAGCCAGCAGGGAAAAATATGCCTTGTTCTAAAGCTCTTTGGGAACCGCTTGCGTAGCCCCACAGACCTGGGGGCTGCAGGCTTTCTTGCTGCCTTTAGCCTCGACACCACCCTTGCCCACTTGGTGCCGCGCCAGGCACAAAAATGGCCATACGGCTGGAGATGGGTCCCCCGCCCAAAGAGCCAGCAGGGAAAACTATGCCTTGTTCTAAAGCTCTTTGGGAACCGCTTGCGTAGCCCCACAGACCTGGGGGCTGCAGGCTTACCTCCTGCCTTCAGTCTCAAAGCAACCCTTTCCCACTTGGCGCCGCGCCAGGCACAAAAATGGCCGTACGGCTGGTGATGGCTCACCTGCCCAAGGAGCCATTAGGGAAAACTATGCCTTGTTCTAAAGCTCTTTGGGAACGGCTTGCGTAGCCCCACAGACCTGGGGGCTCCAGGCTTTCCTGCTGCCTTCAGCCTCAAAAACACCCTTTCCCACTTGGCGCCGTGCCAGGCACAAAAATGGCCATACGGCTGGAGATGGCTCCCCTGCCCAAGGAGCCATTAGGGAAAACTATGCCTTGTTCTAAAGCTCTTTGGGAACGGCTTGGGTAACCCCACAGACCTGGGGGCTGCAGGCTTTCCTGCTGCCTTCAGCCTCAAAACCACCCTTTCCCACTTGGCGCCGCGCCAGGCACAAAAATGGCCATATGTCTGGAGATGGGTCCCCAGCCCAAAGAGCCAGCAGAGAAAACTGTGCCTTGTTCTAAAGCTCTTTGGGAACCGCTTGCGTAGCCCCACAGACGTGGGGGCTGCAGGCTTTCCTGCTGCCTTCAGCCTCGACAGGACCCTTTCCCACTTGGCGCCGCGCCAGGCACAAAAATGGCCTATGCCTAGAGATGGGTCCCACGCCCAAAGAGCCATCAGGGAAAACTATGCCTTGTTCTAAAGCTCTTTGGGAACCGCTTCCTTGGCCCCACAGACCTGGGGGCTGCAGGCTTTCTTGCTGCCTTTAGCCTCGACACCACCCTTTCCCTCTTGGCACCGCGCTAGGCACAAAAATGGCCATATGGCTGGAGATAGGACGCCCGCCCAAAGAGCCAGCAGGGAAAACTATGCCTTGTTCTGAAGCTCTTTGGGAACCGCTTGCGTAGCCCCACAGACCTGGGGGCTGCAGGTTTTCCTGCTGCCTTCAGCCTCGACACCACCCTTTCCCACTTGGCGCCGCGCCAGGCACAAAAATGGCCATACGGCTGGAGATGGGTCCCCCGCCCAAAGAGCCAGCAGGGAAAACTATGCCTTGTTCTAAAGCTCTTTGGGAACCGCTTGCGTAGCCCCACAGACCTGGGGGCTGCAGGCTTTCCTGCTGCCTTCAATCTCAAAGCCACCCTTTCCGACTTGGCGCCGCGCCAGGCACAAAAATGGCCATATGGCTGGAGATAGGACCCCTGCCCAAGGAGCCATTGTTGAAAACTATGCCTTGTTCTAAAGCTCTTTGGGAACCGCTTGCGTAGCCCCACAGACCTGGGGCCTGCGGGCTTTCTTGCTGCCTTTAGCCTCGACACCACCCTTTCCCACTTGGCGCCGCGCCAGGCACAAAAATGGCCATACGGCTGGAGATGGGTCCCCTGCCCAAAGAGCCAGCAGGGAAAACTATGCCTTGTTCTAAAGGTCTCTGGCAACCGCTTGCGTAGCCCCACAGACCTGGGCGATACAGGCTTTCTTGCTGCCTTCAGCCTCAAAGCCACCCTTTCCCACTTGGCGCCGCGCTAGGCACAAAAATGGCCATACGGCTGGAGATGGGTCCCCCGCCCAAAGAGCCAGCAGGGAAAACTATGCCTTGTTCTAAAGCTCTTTGGGAACCGCTTGCATAGCCCCACAGACCTGCGGGCTGCGGGCTTTCCTGCTGCCTTCAGCCTCCACACAACCCTTTCCCACTTGGCGCCGCGCCAGGCACAAAAATGGCCATATGTCTGGAGATGGGTCCCACGCCCAAAGAGCCAGCAGGGAAAACTATGCCTTGTTCTAAAGCTCTTTGGGAACCGCTTGCATAGCCCCACAGACCTGCGGGCTGCAGGCTTTCCTGCTGCCTTCAGTCTCAAAGCCACCCTTTCCCACTTGGTGCCGCGCCAGGCACAAAATTGGCCATATGTCTGGAGTTGGGTCCCCCGCCCAAAGAGCCAGCAGGGAAAACTATGCCTTGTTCTAAAGCTCTTTGGGACCGCTTGCGTAGCCCCACAGACCTGGGGGCTGCGGGCTTTCCTGCTGCCTCAGCCTCCACACCACCGTTTCCCATTTGGGGCCGCGCCAGGTACAAAAATGACTTATGGCTGGAGATGGGTCCCATGCCCAAAGAGCCAGCAGGGAAAACTAAGCCTTGTTCTAAAGCTCTTTGGGAACCACTTGCGTAGCCCAACTGATCTTGGGCCTGCGGGTTTTCCTGCTGCCTTCAGCCTCGACAACACCCTTTCCCACTAGGTGCCTCGCCACGAACAAAAATGGCCATACGGCTGGAGATGGGTCCCCCGCCCAAGGAGCCAGCAGGGAAAACTATGCCTTGTTCTAAAGCTCTTTGGGAACCGCTTGCGTAGCCCCACAGACCTGGGGGCTGCAGGCTTTCTTGCTTCCTTTAGCCTCAACACCACCCTTGCCCACTTGGTGCCGCGCCAGGCACAAAAATGGCCATACGGCTGGAGATGGGTCCCCCGCCCAAGGAGCCAGCAGGGAAAACTATGCCTTGTTCTAAAGCTCTTTGGGAACCGCTTGCGTAGCCCCACAGACCTGGGGGCTGCAGGCTTACCTGCTGCCTTCAGTCTCAAAGCAACCCTTTCCCACTTGGCGCCGCGCCAGGCACAAAAATGGCCATACGGCTGGAGATGGCTCACCTGCCCAAGGAGCCATTAGGGAAAACTATGCCTTGTTCTAAAGCTCTTTGGGAACGGCTTGCGTAGCCCCACAGACCTGGGGGCTGCAGGCTTTCCTGCTGCCTTCAGCCTCAAAACCACCCTTTCCCACTTGGCCCCACGCCAGGCACAAAAATGGCCATATGTCTGGAGATGGGTCCCCAGCCCAAGGAGCCAGCAGAGAAAACTGTGCCTTGTTCTAAAGCTCTTTGGGAACCGCTTGGGTAGCCCCACAGACCTGGTGGCTGCAGGCTTTCCTGCTGCCTTCAGCCTCGACACCACCCTTTCCCACTTGGCGCCGCGCCAGGCACAAAAATGGCCATACAGCTGGAGATGGGTCCCCTGCCCAAAGAGCCAGCAGGGAAAACTATGCCTTGTTCTAAAGGTCTCTGGCAACCGCTTGCGTAGCCCCACAGACCTGGGCGATACAGGCTTTCTTGCTGCCTTCAGCCTCAAAGCCACCCTTTCCCACTTGGCGCCGGGCCAGGCACAAAAATGGCCATACGGCTGGAGATGGGTCCCCCGCCCAAAGAGCCAGCAGGGAAAACTATGCCTTGTTCTAAAGCTCTTTGGGAACCGCTTGCATAGCCCCACAGACCTGGGGGCTGCAGGCTTTCCTGCTGCCTTCAGTCTCAAAGCCACCCTTTCTCACTTGGCGCCGCGCCAGGCACAAAAATGGCCATATGTCTGGAGATGGGTCCCACGCCCAAAGAGCCATCAGGGAAAACTATGCCTTGTTCTGAAGCTCTTTGGGAACCGCTTGGGTAGCCCCACAGACCTGGTGGCTGCAGGCTTTCCTGCTGCCTTCAGCCTCGACACCACCCTTTCCCACTTGGCGCCGCGCCAGGCACAAAAATGGCCATACAGCTGGAGATGGGTCCCACGCCCAAAGAGCCAGCAGAGAAAACTGTGCCTTGTTCTAAAGCTCTTTGGGACCGCTTGCGTAGCCCCACAGACCTGGGGGCTGCGGGCTTTCCTGCTGCCTTCAGCCTCCACACCACCCTTTCCCACTTGGCGCCGCGCTAGGCACAAAAATGGCCTATGGCTGGAGATGGGTCCTCCGCCCAAAGAGCCAGCAAGGAAAACTATGCCTTGTTCTAAAGCTCTTTGGGAACCGCTTGCGTAGCCCCACAGACCTGGGGGCTGCGGGCTTTCCTGCTGCCTTCAGCCTCGACAACACCCTTTCCCACTATGTGCCTCGCCACGAACAAAAATGGCCATACGGCTGGAGATGGGTCCCCCGCCCTAAGAGCCAGCAGGGAAAACTATGCGTTGTTCTAAAGCTCTTTGGGAACCGCTTGCATAGCCCCACAGACCTGGGGGCTGCAGGCTTTCCTGCTGCCTTCAGTCTCAAAGCCACCCTTTCCCACTTGGTGCCGCGCCAGGCACAAAATTGGCCATATGTCTGGAGATGGGTCCCCCGCCCAAAGAGCCAGCAGGGAAAACTATGCCTTGTTCTAAAGCTCTTTGGGACCGCTTGCGTAGCCCCACAGACCTGGGGGCTGCGGGCTTTCCTGCTGCCTTCAGCCTCCACACCACCGTTTCCCATTTGGGGCCGCGCCAGGCACAAAAATGACTTATGGCTGGAGATGGGTCCCATGCCCAAAGAGCCAGCAGGGAAAACTGAGCCTTGTTCTAAAGCTCTTTGGGAACCACTTGCGTAGCCCAACTGATCTTGGGCCTGCGGGTTTTCCTGCTGCCTTCAGCGTCGACAACACCCTTTCCCACTAGGTGCCTCGCCACGAACAAAAATGGCCATACGGCTGGAGATGGGTCCCCCGCCCAAGGAGCCAGCAGGGAAAACTATGCCTTGTTCTAAAGCTCTTTGGGAACCGCTTGCGTAGCCCCACAGACCTGGGGGCTGCAGGCTTTCTTGCTTCCTTTAGCCTCGACACCACCCTTGCCCACTTGGTGCCGCGCCAGGCACAAAAATGGCCATACGGCTGGAGATGGGTCCCCCGCCCAAAGAGCCAGCAGGGAAAACTATGCCTTGTTCTAAAGCTCTTTGGGAACCGCTTGCGTAGCCCCACAGACCTGGGGGCTGCAGGCTTACCTGCTGCCTTCAGTCTCAAAGCAACCCTTTCCCACTTGGCGCCGCGCCAGGCACAAAAATGGCCACACGGCTGGAGATGGCTCACCTGCCCAAGGAGGCATTAGGGAAAACTATGCCTTGTTCTAAAGCTCTTTGGGAACGGCTTGCGTAGCCCCACAGACCTGGGGGCTGCAGGCTTTCCTGCTGCCTTCAGCCTCAAAAACACCCTTTCCCACTTGGCGCCGGGCCAGGCACAAAAATGGCCATACGGCTGGAGATGGGTCCCCCGCCCAAAGAGCCAGCAGGGAAAACTATGCCTTGTTCTAAAGCTCTTTGGGACCGCTTGCGTAGCCCCACAGACCTGGTGGCTGCGGGCTTTCCTACTGCCTTTAGCCTCCACACCACCCTTTCCCACTTGGGGCCGCGCCAGGCACAAAAATGACTTATGGCTGGAGATGGGTCCCATGCCCAAAGAGCCAGCAGGGAAAACTATGCCTTGTTCTAAAGCTCTTTGGGAACCGCTTGCTTGGCCCCACAGACCTGGGGGCTGTGGGGTTTCCTGCTGCCTTCAGCCTCAAAGCCACCCTTTCCCACTTGGCGCCGCGCCAGGCACAAAAATGGCCATACGGCTGGAGATGGGTCCCCAGCCCAAAGAGCCAACAGAGAAAACTGTGCCTTGTTCTAAAGCTCTTTGGGACCGCTTGCGTAGCCCCAGAGACCTGGGGGCTGCGGGCTTTCCTGCTGCCTTCAGCCTCGACACCACCCTTTCCCACTTGGCGTTGCGCCAGGCACAAAAATGGTCATACGGCTGGAGCTGGGTCCCCAGCCAAAGAGCCAGCAGGGAAAACTATGCCTTGTTCTAAAGCTCTTTGGGAACCGCTTGCTTGGCCCCACAGACCTGGGGGCTGCAGGCTTTGCTGCTGCCTTCAGCCTCAATGCCACACTTTCCCACTTGGCGCCGCGCCAGGCACAAAAATGGCCATATGGCTGGAGATGGGTCCCCCGCCCAAAGAGCCAGCAGGGAAAAATATGCCTTGTTCTAAAGCTCTTTGGGAACCGCTTGTGTAGCCCCAAAGACCAGGGCGATGCAGGCTTTCCTGCTGCCTTCAGCCTCGACAGCACCCTTTGCCACTTGGCACCGCACCAGGCACCAAAATGGCCTATGGCTGGACATGGGTCCCCCGCCCAAAGAGCCAGCAGGGAAAACTATGCCTTGTTCTAAAGCTCTTTGGGAACCGCTTGCGTAGCCCCACAGACCTGGGGGCTGCAGGCTTTGCTGCTGCCTTCAGCCTCAATGCCACCCTTTCCCACTTGGCGCCTTGCCAGGCACTAAAATGGCCATACGGCTGGAGATGGTCCCCCGCCCAAAGAGCCAGCAGGGAAAACTATGCCTTGTTCTAAAGCTCTTTGGGAACCGCTTGCGTAGCCCCACAGACCTGGGGGCTGCGGGCTTTGGTGCAGCCTTCAGCCTCAAAGCCACCCTTTCCCACTTGGCGCCGCATCAGGCACAAAAATGGCCATACGGCTGGAGATGGGTCCCCCGCCGAAAGAGCCAGCAGGGAAAACTATGCCTTGTTCTAAAGCTCTTTGGGAACCGCTTGCGTAGCCCCACAGACTGGGGGCTGCAGGCTTTCTGCTGCCTTCAGCCTCGACACCACCCTTTCCCACTTGGCGCTGCGCCAGGCACAAAAATGGCCATACGGCTGGAGATGGGTCCCCCGCCCAAAGAGCCAGCAGGGAAAACTATGCCTTGTTCTAAAGCTCTTTGGGAACCGCTTGCTTGGCCCCACAGACCTGGGCGATGCAGGCTTTCCTGCTGCCTTCAGCCTCAAAGCCACCCTTTCCCACTTGGCGCCGCGCCAGGCACAAAAATGGCCATACGGCTGGAGATGGGTCCCCTGCCCAAGGAGCTATTAGGGAAAACTATGCCTTGTTCTAAAGCTCTTTGGGAACCGCTTGTGTAGCCCCACAGACCAGGGCGATGCAGGCTTTCCTGCGGCCTTCAGCCTCAAAGCCACCCTTTGCCACTTGGCACCGCACCAGGCACCAAAATGGCCTATGGCTGGAGATGGGTCCCCCGCCCAAAGAGCCAGCAGGTAAAACGATGCCTTGTTCTAAAGCTTTCTGGGAACCGCTTGCGTAGCCCCACAAACCTGGAGCTGCAGACTTTCCTGCTACCTTCAGCCTCGACACCACCCTTTCCCACTTGGCGCCGCGCCAGGCTCAAAAATGGCCATACGGCTGGGGATGGGTCCCCCGCCCAAAGAGCCATTAGGGAAAACTATGCCTTGTTCTAAAGCTCTTTGGGAACCGCTTGCGTAGCCCCACAGACCTGGGGGCTGCAGGCTTTGCTGCTGCCTTCAGCCTCAAAACCACCCTTACCCTCTGGGCGCGGCGCTAGGCAAGAAAATGGCCTATGGCTGGAGATGGGTCTCCCACCCAAAGAGCCAGCAGGGAAAACTATGCCTTGTTCTAAAGCTCTTTGGGAACCGCTTGCGTAGCCCCACAGACCTGGGGGCTGCAGGCTTTCCTGCTGCCTTCAGCCTCGACACCACCCTTTCCCACTTGGCGCCGCGCCAGGCACCAAAATGGCCTATGGATAGACATGGGTCCCACGCCCAAAGAGCCAGCAGGGAAAATTATGCCTTGTTCTAAAGCTCTTTGGGAACCGCTTGCGTAGCCCCACATACCTGGGGGCTGCAGGCTTTCCTGTTGCCTTCAGACTCGACACCACCCTTTCCCACTTGGCGCCGCGCCAGGCACAAAAATGGCCGTACGGCTGGAGATGGGTCCCATGCCCAAAGAGCCAGCAGGGAAAACTATGCCTTGTTCTAAAGCTCTTTGGGAACCACTTGCGTAGCCCCACAGACCTGGGGGCTGCAGGCTTTCCTGCTGCCTTCAGCCTCGACACCACCCTTTCCCACTTGGCGTCGCGCCAATCACAAACATGGCCATATGGCTGGAGATGGGTCCCCTGCCCAAGGAGCCATTAGGGAAAACTATGCCTTGTTCTAAAGCTCTTTGGGAACCACTTGCATAGCCCCACAGACCTGGGGGCTGCAGGCTTTGGTGCTGCCTTCAGCCCCAAAGCCACCCTTTCCCACTTGGCGCCGCATCAGGCACAAAAATGGCCATACGGCTGGAGATGGGTCCCCTGCCCAAAGAGCCAGCACGGAAAATTATGCCTTGTTCTAAAGCTGTTTGGGAACCGCTTGCGTAGCCCCACAGACCTGGGGGCTGCGGGCCTTCCTGCTGCCTTCAGCCTCGACACCACCCTTTCCACTTGCTGCCGCGCCAGGCACAAACATGGCCATATGGCTGGACATGGGTGCCACGCCCAAAGAGCCAGCAGGGAAAACTATGCCTTGTTCTAAAGCTCTTTGGGAACCGCTTGCGTAGCCCCACAGACCTGGGGGCTGCGGGCTTTCCTGCTGCCTTCAGCCTCAACACCACCCTTTCCCACTTGGCGTCGCGCCAGGCACAAAAATGGCCATACGGCTGGAGATGGGTCCCCCGCCCAAAGAGCCATCAGGGAAAACTATGCCTTGTTCTAAAGCTCTTTGGGAACCGCTTGCGTAGCCGAACAGACCTGGGGGCTGCAGGCTTTCCTGCTGCCTTCAGCCTCGACACCACCCTTTCCCACTTGGCGCTGCGCCAGGCACAAAAATGGCCATACGGCTGGAGATGGGTCCCCCGCCCAAAGAGCCAGCAGGGAAAACTATGCCTTGTTCTAAAGCTCTTTGGGAACCGCTTGCGTAGCCCCACAGACCAGGGCGATGCAGGCTTTCCTGCTGCCTTCATCCTCGACAGCACCCTTTGCCACTTGGCACCGCACCAGGCACCAAAATGGCCTATGGCTGGAGATGGGTCCCCCGCCCAAAGAGCCAGCAGGTAAAACGATGCCTTGTTCTAAAGCTTTCTGGGAACCGCTTGCGTAGCCCCACAAACCTGGAGCTGCAGACTTTCCTGCTACCTTCAGCCTCGACACCACCCTTTCCCACTTGGCGCCGCGCCAGGCACCAAAATGGCCATACGGCTGGAGATGGGTCCCCCGCCCAAAGAGCCAGCGGGGAAAATTATGCCTTGTTCTAAAGCTCTTTGGGAACCGCTTGCGTAGCCCCACAGACCTGGGGGCTGCGGGCTTTCCTGCTGCCTTCAGCCTCGACACCACCCTTTCCCACTTGGCGCCGCGCCAGGCTCAAAAATGGCCATACGGCTGGAGATGGGTCCCCCGCCCAAAGAGCCAGCAGGGAAAACTATGCCTTGTTCTAAAGCTCTTTGGGACCCGCTTGCGTAGCCCCACAGACCTGGGGGCTGCAGGCTTTGCTGCTGCCTTCAGCCTCAAAACCACCCTTTCCCACTTGGCGCGGCCCTAGGCACGAAAATGGCCTATGGCTAGAGATGGGTCCCACGCCCAAAGAGCCATCAGAGAAAACTATGCCTTGTTCTAAAGCTCTTTGGGAACCGCTTGCGTAGCCCCACAGACCTGGGGGCTGCAGGCTTTGCTGCTGCCTTCAGCCTCAAAAACACCCTTTCCCACTTGGCGCCGCGCCAGGCACCAGAATGGCCATACGGCTGGAGATGGGTCCCCTGCCCAAAGAGCCAGCAGGGAAAACTATGCCTTGTTCTAAAGGACTCTGGCAACCGCTTGCTTGGCCACACAGACCTGGGCGATGCAGGCTTTCTTGCTGCCTTCAGCCTCAAAGCCACCCTTTCCCACTTGGCGCCGCGCCAGGCTCAAAAATGGCGATACGGCTGGAGATGTGTCCCATGCCCTAAGAGCCAGCAGGGAAAACTATGCCTTGTTCGAAAGCTCTTTGGGAACCGCTTGCGTAGCCCCACAGACCTGGGGGCTGCAATGTTTGCTGCTGCCTTCAGCCTCGACACCACCCTTTCCCACTTGGCGCCGCATCAGGCACAAAAATGGCCATATGGCTGGAAATGGGTCCCCCGCCCAAAGAGCCAGCAAGGAAAAAAATGCCTTGTTCTAAAGCTTTTTGGGAACCGCTTGCGTAGCCCCACAGACCTGGGGGCTGCGGGCTTTCCTGCTGCCTTCAGCCTCAACAGCACCCTTTCCCACTTGGCGCCGCGCTAGGCACCAAAATGGCCTATGGATAGACATGGGTCCCCCGCCCAAAGAGCCATCAGGGAAAACTATGCCTTGTTCTAAAGCTCTTTGGGAACCGCTTGCGTAGCCCCACATACCTGGGGGCTGCAGGCTTTCCTGCTGCCTTCAGACTCGACACCACCCTTTCCCACTTGGCGCCGCGCCAGGCACCAAAATGGCCATACGGCTGGAGATGGGTCCCCCGGCCAAAGAACCAGCGGGGAAAATTATGCCTTGTTCTAAAGCTCTTTGGGAACCGCTTGCGTAGCCCCACAGACCTGGGGGCTGCGGGCTTTCCTGCTGCCTTCAGCCTCGACACCACCCTTTCCCACTTGGCGTCGCGCCAGGCTCAAAAATGGCCATACGGCTGGAGATGGGTCCCCCGCCCAAAGAGCCAGCAGGGATAACTATGCCTTGTTCTAAAGCTCTTTGGGAACCGCTTGCGTAGCCCCACAGACCTGGGGGCTGCAGGCTTTCCTGCTGCCTTCAGCCTCGACACCACCCTTTCCCACTTGGCGCCGCATCAGGCACAAAAATGGTCATACGGCTGGAGATGGGTCCCCCGCCCAAAGAGCCAGCAGGGAAAACAATGCCTTGTTCTAAAGCTTTTTGGGAACCGCTTGCGTAGCCCCACAGACCTGGTGGCTGCAGGCTTTCCTGCTGCCTTCAGCCTCGACACCACCCATTCCCACTTGGCGCCCAGCCAGGCACAAAAATGGCCTATGGCTGGAGATGAGTCACCCGCCCAAGGAGCCAGCAGGGAAAACTATGCCTTGTTCTGCAGTTCTTTGGGAACCGCTTGAGTAGCCCCACAGACCTGGGGGCTGCAGGCTTTCTTGCTGCCTTTAGCCTCCACACCACCCTTTCCCACTTGGCACCGCGCTAGGCACAAAAATGGCCATACGGCTGGAGATGGCTCCCCTGCCCAAAGAGCCAGCAGGGAAAACTATGCCTTCTTCTAAAGCTCTTTGGGAACCGCTTGCGTAGCCCCACAGACCTGGGGGCTGCAGGCCTTGGTGCTGCCTTCAGCCTCGAAACCTCCCTTTCCCACTTGGCGCCACGCCAGGCACAAAAATGGCCATATTGCTGGAGATGGGTCCCCTACCCAAAGAGCCAGCAGGGAAAAATATGTCTTGTTCTAAAGCTCTTTGGGAACCGCTTGCTTGGCCCCACAGACCTGGGGGCTGCAGGCTTTGCTGCGGCCTTCAGCCTCAAAGCCACCCTTTCCCACTTGGCGCCGCGCCAGGCACAAAAATGGCCATACGGCTGGAGAAGGGTCCCCTGCCCAAAGACCCAGCAGGGAAAACTATGCCTTGTTCTAAAGCTCTTTGGGAACCGCTTGCTTGGCCCCACAGACCTGGGGGCTGCAGGCTTTGCTGCTGCCTTCAGCCTCGACACCACCCTTTCCCACTTGGCGCCGCATCAGGCACAAAAATGGCCATACGGCTGGAGATGGGTCCCCCGCCCAAAGAGCCAGCAGGGAAAACTATGCCTTGTTCTAAAGCTCTTTGGGACCGCTTGCGTAGCCCCACAGACCTGGGGGCTGCGGGCTTTCCTACTGCCTTTAGCCTCCACACCACCCTTTCTCACTTGGGGCCGCGCCAGGCACAAAAATGACTTATGGCTGGAGATGGGTCCCATGCCCAAAGAGCCAGCAGGGAAAACTATGCCTTGTTCTAAAGCTCTTTGGGAACCGCTTGCTTGGCCCCACAGACCTGGGGGCTGTGGGGTTTCCTGCTGCCTTCAGCCTCAAAGCCACCATTTCCCACTTGGCGCCGCGCCTGGCACAAAAATGGCCATACGGCTGGAGATGGGTCCCCCGCCCAAAGAGCCAGCAGGGAAAACTATGCCTTGTTCTAAAGCTCTTTGGGACCGCTTGCGTAGCCCCACAGACCTGGGGGCTGCGGGCTTTCCTACAGCCTTTAGCCTCCACACCACCCTTTCCCACTTGGGGCCGCGCCAGGCACAAAAATGACTTATGGCTGGAGATGGGTCCCCTGCCCAAAGAGCCATTAGGGAAAAATATGCCTTGTTCTAAAGCTCTTTGGGAACCGCTTGCGTAGCCCCACAGACCTGGGGGCTGCGGGCTTTGCTGCTGCCTTCAGCCTCGACACCACCCGTGCCCACTTGGCGCCGCGCCAGGCACAAAAATGGCCATACGGCTGGAGATGGGTCCCCTGCCCAAAGAGCCAGCAGGGAAAACTATGCCTTGTTCTAAAGCTCTTTGGGAACCGCTTGCATAGCCCCACAGACCTGGGGGCTGCAGGCTTTCCTGCTGCCTTCAGTCTCAAAGCCACCCTTTCCCACTTGGCGCCGTGCCAGGCACAAAAATGGCCATACGGCTGGAGATGGGTCCCCCGCCCAAAGAGCCAGCAGGGAAAACTATGCCTTGTTCTAAAGCTCTTTGGGAACCGCTTGCGTAGCCCCACAGACCTGGGGGCTGCAGGCTTTCCTGCTGCCTTCAGCCTCGACACCACCCTTTCCCACTTGGCGTCGCGCCAGGCACAAAAATGGCCATATGGCTGGAGATGGGTCCCCCGCCCAAAGAGCCATCAGGGAAAACTATGCCTTGTTCTAAAGCTCTTTGGGAACCGCTTGCGTAGCCCCACAGACCAGGGCGATGCAGGCTTTCCTGCTGCCTTCATCCTCGACAGCACCCTTTGCCACTTGGCACCGCACCAGGCACCAAAATGGCCTATGGCTGGAGATGGGTCCCCCGCCCAAAGAGCCAGCAGGTAAAACGATGACTTGTTCTAAAGCTTTCTGGGAACCGCTTGCGTAGCCCCACAAACCTGGAGCTGCAGACTTTCCTGCTACCTTCAGCCTCGACACCACCCTTTCCCACTTGGCGCCGTGCCAGGCACAAAAATGGCCATACGGCTGGAGATGGGTCCCCCGCCCAAAGAGCCAGCAGGGAAAACTATGCCTTGTTCTAAAACTCTTTGGGAACCGCTTGCGTAGCCTCACAGACCTGGGGGCTGCGGGCTTTCCTGCTGCCTTCAGCCTCCACACCACACTTTCCCACTACGCACCGCGCCAGGCACAAAAATGGCCATACAGCTGGAGATGGGTCCCATGCCCAAAGAGCCAGCAGGGAAAACTATGCCATGTTCTAAAGCTCTTTGGGAACCGCTTGCGTAGCCCCACAGACGTGGGGGCTGTGGGCTTTCCTGCTGCCTTCAGCCTCGACACCACCCTTTCCCACTTGGCGCCGGGCCAGGCACAAAAATGGCCATACGGCTGGAGATGGGTCCCCCGCCCAAAGAGCCAGCAGGGAAAACTATGCCTTGTTCTAAAGCTGTTTGGGAACCGCTTGCTTGGCCCCACAGACCTGGGGGCTGAAGGCTTTGCTGCTGCCTTCAGACTCGACACCACCCTTTCCCACTACGCACCGCGCCAGGCACAAAAATGGCCATACGGCTGGAGATGGGTCCCCTGCCCAAAGAGCCAAGAGGGAAAACTATGCCTTGTTCTAAAGCTCTTTGGGAACCGCTTGCGTAGCCCCACAGACCTGGGGGCTGCAGGCTTTCCTGCTGCCTTCAGCCTCGACACCACCCTTTCCCACTTGGCGCCGGGCCAGGCACAAAAATGGCCATACGGATGGAGATGGGTCCCCTGCCAAAAGAGCCAGCAGGGAAAACTATGCCTTGTTCTAAAGCTCTTTGGGAACCGCTTGCGTAGCCCCACATTCCTGGGGGCTGCGGGCTTTCCTATTGCCTTCAACCTCAAAACCACCCTTTCCCACTACGCACCGCGCCAGGCCCAAAAATGGCCATACGGCTGGAGATGGGTCCCCTCCCAAAAGAGCCAGCAGGGAAAACTATGCCTTGTTCTAAAGCTCTTTGTGAACCTCTTGCGTAGCCCCAGAGACCTGGGGGCTGCAGGCTTTCCTGCTGCCTTCAGCCTCAAAGCCACCCTTTCCCACTTGGCGCCGGGCCAGGCACAAAAATGGCCATACGGCTGGAGATGGGTCCCCTGCCAAAAGAGCCAGCAGGGAAAACTATGCCTTGTTCTAAAGCTCTTTGGGAACCGCTTGCGTAGCCCCACAGACCTGGGGGCTGCGGGCTTTCCTGCTGCCTTCAGCCTCAAAACCACCCTTTCCCACTACGCACCGCGCCAGGCCCAAAAATGGCCATACGGCTGGAGATGGGTCCCCCGCCCAAAGAGCCAGCAGGGAAAACTATGCCTTGTTCTAAAGCTCTTTGGGAACCGCTTGCGTAGCCCCACAGACCTGGGGGCTGCGGGCTTTCCTGCTGCCTTCAGCCTCAAACCCACCCTTTCCCACTACGCACCGCGCCAGGCACAAAAATGGCCATACGGCTGGAGATGGGTCCCCCGCCCAAAGAGCCAGCAGGGAAAACTATGCCTTGTTCTAAAGCTCTTTGGGAACCGCTTGCGTAGCCCCACAGACCTGGGGGCTGCAGGCTCTCCTGCTGCCTTCAGCCTCGACAACACCCTTTCCCACTTGGCGCCGCGCTAGGCACAAAAATGGCCTATGGCTGGAGATGGGTCTCCCCCCCAAAGAGCCAGCAGGGAAAACTATGCCTTGTTCTAAAACTCTTTGGGAACCGCTTGCGTAGCCCCACAGACCTGGGGGCTGCAGGCTTTCCTGCTGCCTTCAGCCTCGACATCACCCTTTCCCACTTGGCGTCGCGCCAGGCACAAAAATGGCCATCCGGCTGGAGATGGGTCCCATGCCCAAAGAGCCAGCAGGGAAAACTATGCCTTGTTCTAAAGCTCTTTGGGAACCGCTTGCGTAGCCCCACAGACCTGGGGGCTGTGGGCTTTCCTGCTGCCTTCAGCCTCGACACCACCCTTTCCCACTTGGCGCCGCGCCAGGCACAAAAATGGCCATACGGCTGGAGATGGGTCCCCTGCCAAAAGAGACAACAGGGAAAACTATGCCTTGTTCTAAAGCTCTTTGGGAACCGCTTGCGTAGCCCCACAGACCTGGGGGCTGTGGGCTTTCCTGCTGCCTTCAGCCTCAAAACCACCCTTTCCCACTACGCACCGCGCCAGGCACAAAAATGGCCATAGTGCTGGAGATGGGTCCCCCGCGCAAAGAGCCAGCAGGGAAAACTATGCCTTGTTCTAAAGCTCTTTGGGAACCGCTTGCGTAGCCCCACAGACCTGGGGGCTGCAGGCTCTCCTGCTGCCTTCAGCCTCGACAACACCCTTTCCCACTTGGCGCCGCGCTAGGCACAAAAATGGCCTATGGCTGGAGATGGGTCTCCCGCCCAAAGAGCCAGCAGGGAAAACTATGCCTTGTTCTAAAGCTCTTTGGGAACCGCTTGCGTAGCCTGACAGACCTGGGGGCTGCTGTCTTTCCTGCTGCCTTCAGCCTCGACAAAACCCTTTCCCACTTGGCGTCGCGCCAGGCACAAAAATGGCGATACGGCTGGAGATGGGTCCCGCGCCCAAAGAGCCAGCAGGGAAAACTATGCCTTGTTCTAAAGCTCTTTGGGAACCGCTTGCGTAGCCCCACAGACCTGGGGGCTGCAGGCTCTCTTGCTGCCTTCAGCCTCAACAACACCCTTTCCCACTTGACGCCGCGCTAGGCACAAAAATGGCCTATGGCTGGAGATGGGTCTCCCGCCCAAAGAGCCAGCAGGGAAAACTATGTTTGTTCTAAAGCTCTTTGGGAACCGCTTGCGTAGCCTCACAGACCTGGGGGCTGCTGTCTTTCCTGCTGCCTTCAGACTTGACACCACCCTTTCCCACTTGGCGTCGCGCCAGGCACAAAAATGGCCATCCGGCTGGAGATGGGTCCCATGCCCAAAGAGCCAGCAGGGAAAACTATGCCTTGTTCTAAAGCTCTTTGGGAACCGCTTGCGTAGCCCCACAGACCTGGGGGCTGCAGGCTCTCCTGCTGCCTTCAGCCTCGACAACACCCTTTCCCACTTGGCGCCGCGCTAGGCACAAAAATGGCCTATGGCTGGAGATGGGTCCCCTCCCAAAAGAGCCAGCAGGGAAAACTATGCCTTGTTCTAAAACTCTTTGGGAACCGCTTGCGTAGCCTCACAGACCTGGGGGCTGCTGTCTTTCCTGCTGCCTTCAGCCTCGACACCACCCTTTCCCACTTGGCGTCGCGCCAGGCACAAAAATGGCCTATGGCTGGAGATGGGTCCCATGCCCAAAGAGCCAGCAGGGAAAACTATGCCATGTTCTAAAGCTCTTTGGGAACCGCTTGCGTAGCCTCACAGACCTGGGGGCTGCTGTCTTTCCTGCTGCCTTCAGCCTCGACACCACCCTTTCCCACTTGGCGTCGCGCCAGGCACAAAAATGGCCATACGGCTGGAGATGGGTCCCCCGCCCAAAGAGCCAGCAGGGAAAATTATGCCTTGTTCTAAAGCTCTTTGGGAACCGCTTGCGTAGCCCCACAGACCTGGGGGCTGCAGGCTTTGCTGCTGCCTTCAGCCTCGACACCACCCTTTCCCACTTGGCACCGCGCCAGGCACAAAAATGGCCATACGGCTGGAGATGGGTCCCCTGCCCAAAGAGCCAAGAGGGAAAACTATGCCTTGTTCTAAAGCTCTTTGGGAACCGCTTGCGTAGCCCCACAGACCTGGGGGCTGCAGGCTTTCCTGCTGCCTTCAGCCTCGACATCACCCTTTCCCACTTGGCGCCGGGCCAGGCACAAAAATGGCCATACGGCTGGAGATGGGTCCCCCGCCCAAAGAGCCAGCAGGGAAAACTATGCCTTGTTCTAAAGCTCTTTGGGAACCGCTTGCGTAGCCCCACAGACCTGGGGGCTGCAGGCTTTCCTATTGCCTTCAGACTCAAAACCACCCTTTCCCACCTGGCGCCGCGCCAGGCACAAAAATGGCCATTCGGCTGGAGATGGGTCCCACGCCCAAAGAGCCAGCAGTGAAAACTATGCCTTGTTCTAAAGCTCTTTGTGAACCTCTTGCGTAGCCCCAGAGACCTGGGGGCTGCAGGCTTTCCTGCTGCCTTCAGCATCAAAGCCACCCTTTCCCACTTGGCACCGCGCCAGGCACAAAAATGGCCATACGGCTGGAGATGGGTCCCCTGCCAAAAGAGCCAGCAGGGAAAACTATGCCTTGTTCTAAAGCTCTTTGGGAACCGCTTGCGTAGCCCCACAGACCTGGGGGCTGCGGGCTTTCCTGCTGCCTTCAGCCTCAAAACCACCCTTTCCCACTACGCACCGCGCCAGGCACTAAAATGGCCATACGGCTGGAGATGGGTCCCCCGCCCAAAGAGCCAGCAGGGAAAACTATGCCTTGTTCTAAAGCTCTTTGGGAACCGCTTGCGTAGCCCCACAGACCTGGGGGCTGCAGGCTCTCCTGCTGCCTTCAGCCTCGACAACACCCTTTCCCACTTGGCGCCGCGCTAGGCTCAAAAATGGCCTATGGCTGGAGAATGGTCTCCCCCCCAAAGAGCCAGCAGGGAAAACTATGCCTTGTTCTAAAACTCTTTGGAAACCGCTTGCGTAGCCTCACAGACCTGGGGGCTGCTGTCTTTCCTGCTGCCTTCAGCCTCGACACCACCCTTTCCCACTTGGCGTCGCGCCAGGCACAAAAATGGCCATCCGGCTGGAGATGGGTCCCATGCCCAAAGAGCCAGCAGGGAAAAGTATGCCTTGTTCTAAAGCTCTTTGGGAACCGCTTGCGTAGCCCCACAGACCTGGGGGCTGTGGGCTTTCCTGCTGCCTTCAGCCTCGACACCACCCTTTCCCACTTGGCGCCGGGCCAGGCACAAAAATGGCCATACGGCTGGAGATGGGTCCCCCGCCCAAAGAGCCAGCAGGGAAAACTATGCCTTGTTCTAAAGCTGTTTGGGAACCGCTTGCTTGGTCCCACAGACCTGTGGGCTGCATTCTTTGCTGCTGCCTTCAGACTCGACACCACCCTTTCCCACTACGCACCGCGCCAGGCACAAAAATGGCCATACGGCTGGAGATGGGTCCCCCGCCCAAAGAGCCAGCAGGGAAAACTATGCCTTGTTCTAAAGCTCTTTGGGAACTGCTTGCGTAGCCCCACAGACCTGGGGGCTGCAGGCTTTCCTGTTGCCTTCAGCCTCAAAACCACCCTTTCCCACTTGGCGCCGCACCAGGCACAAAAATGGCCATTCGGCTGGAGATGGGTCCCACGCCCAAAGAGACAGCAAGGAAAACTATGCCTTGTTCTAAAGCTCTTTGTGAACCGCTTGCGTAGCCCCACAGACCTGGGGGCTGCGGGCTTTCCTGCTGCCTTCAGCCTCAAAGCCACCCTTTCCCACTTTGCGCCGCGCCAGGCACAAAAATGGCCTATGGCTGGAGATGGGTCCCCCGCCCAAAGAGCCAGCAGGGAAAACTATGCCTTGTTCTAAAGCTCTTTGGGAACCGCTTGCGTAGCCCCACAGACCTGGGGGCTGCAGGCTTTCCTGCTGCCTTCAGCCTCGACACCACCCTTTCCCACTTGGCGCTGCGCCAGGCACAAAAATGGCCTATGGCTGGAGATGCGTCCCATGCCCAAAGAGACAGCAAGGAAAACTATGCCTTGTTCTAAAGCTCTTTGGGAACCGCTTGCGTAGCCCCACAGACCTGGGGGCTGCAGGCTTTCCTGCTGCCTTCAGCCTCGACACCACCCTTTCCCACTTGGCGCCGGGCCAGGCTCAAAAATGGCCATACGGTTGGAGATGGGTCCCCTGCCAAGAGAGCCAACAGGGAAAACTATGCCTTGTTCTAAAGCTCTTTGGGAACCGCTTGCGTAGCCCCACAGACCTGGGGGCTGCGGGCTTTCCTGCTGCCTTCAGCCTCAAAACCACCCTTTCCCACTACGCAGCGCGCCAGGCACAAAAATGGCCTATGGCTGGAGATCTGTCCCATGCCCAAAGAGCCATTAGGGAAAACTATTCCTTGTTCTAAAGCTCTTTGGGAACCGCTTGCGTAGCCCCACAGACCTGGGGGCTGCAGGCTTTCCTGCTTCCTTCAGCCTCAAAACCACCCTTTCCCACTTGGCGTCGCGCCAGGCACAAAAATGGCCATCCGGCTGGAGCTGGGTCCCCCGCCCAAAGAGCCAGCAGGGAAAACTATGCCTTGTTCTAAAGCTCTTTGGGAACCGCTTGCGTAGCCCCACAGACCTGGGGGCTGTGGGCTTTCCTGCTGCCTTCAGCCTCAAAGCCACCCTTTCCCACTTGGCGCCGGGCCAGGCACAAAAACGGCCATACGGTTGGAGATGGGTCCCCTGCCAAAAGAGCCAGCAGGGAGAACTATGCCTTGTTCTAAAGCTCTTTGGGAACCGCTTGCGTAGCCCCACAGACCTGGGGTCTGCGGGCTTTCCTGCTGCCTTCAGCCTCAAAACCACCCTTTCCCACTACGCACCGCGCCAGGCCCAAAAATGGCCATACGCCTGGAGATGGGTCCCCCGCCCAAAGAGCCAGCAGGGAAAACTATGCCTTGTTCTAAAGCTCTTTGGGAACCGCTTGCGTAGCCCCACAGACCTGGGGGCTGCGGGCTTTCCTGCTGCCTTCAGCCTCAAAACCACCCTTTCCCACTAAGCACCGCGACAGGCTCAAAAATAGCCATACGGCTGGAGATGGGTCGCCCGCCCAAAGAGCCAGCAGGGAAAACTATGCCTTGTTCTAAAGCTCTTTGGGAACCGCTTGCGTAGCCCCACAGACCTGGGGGCTGCGGGCTTTCCTGTTGCCTTCAGACTCGACACCACCCTTTCCCACTTGGCGCTGCGCCAGGCACAAGAATGGTCATACGGCTGGAGATGGGTTCCCCGCCCAAAGAGCCAGCAGGGAAAACTATGCCTTGTTCTAAAGCTCTTTGGGAACCGCTTGCGTAGCCCCACAGACCTGGGGGCTGCAGGCTTTGCTGCTTCCTTCAGCCTCAAAACCACCCTTTCCCACTTGGCGCCGCGCCAGGCACAAAAATGGCCATACGGCTGGAGATGTGTCCCCCGCCCAAAGAGCCATCAGGGAAAACTATGCCTTGTTCTAAAGCTCTTTGGGAACCGCTTGCGTAGCCCCACAGACCTGGGGGCTGCGGGCTTTCCTGCTGCCTTCAGCCTCAAAACCACCCTTTCCCACTACGCACCGCGACAGGCATAAAAATAGCCATACGGCTGGAGATGGGTCCCCCGCCCAAAGAGCCAGCAGGGAAAACTATGCCTTGTTCTAAAGCTCTTTGGGAACCGCTTGCGTAGCCCCACAGACCTGGGGGCTGTGGGCTTTCCTGTTGCCTTCAGACTCGACACCACCCTTTACCACTTGGCGCTGCGCCAGGCACAAAAATGGCCATACGGCTGGAGATGGGTCCCCCGCCCAAAGAGCCAGCAGGGAAAACTATGCCTTGTTCTAAAGCTCTTTGGGAACCGCTTGAATTGTCCCACAGACCTGGGGGCTGCAGGCTTTGCTGCTTCCTTCAGCCTCAAAACCACCCTTTCCCACTTGGCGCCGCGCCAGGCACAAAAATGGCCATACGGCTGGAGATGGGTCCCCTGCCAAAAGAGCCAGCAGGGAAAACTATGCCTTGTTCTAAAGCTCTTTGGGAACCGCTTGCGTAGCCCCACAGACCTGGGGGCTGCGGGCTTTCCTGCTGCCTTCAGCCTCAAAAACACCCTTTCCCACTTGGCGCCGGGCCAGGCACAAAAATGGCCATACGGCTGGAGATGGGTCCCCCGCCCAAAGAGCCAGCAGGGAAAACTATGCCTTGTTCTAAAGCTCTTTGGGAACCGCTTGCGTAGCCCCACAGACCTGGGGGCTGCAGGCTTTCCTGCTGCCTTCAGCCTCAAAGCCACCCTTTCCCACTTGGCGCCTTGCCAGGCACAAAAATGGCCATACGGCTGGAGATGGGTCCCCTGCCAAAAGAGCCAGCAGGGAAAACTATGCCTTGTTCTAAAGCTCTTTGGGAACCGCTTGCGTAGCCCCACAGACCTGGGGTCTGCGGGCTTTCCTGCTGCCTTCAGCCTCAAAACCACCCTTTCCCACTACGCACCGCGCCAGGCCCAAAAATGGCCATACGGCTGGAGATGGGTCCCCCGCCCAAAGAGCCAGCAGGGAAAAATATGCCTTGTTCTAAAGCTCTTTGGGAACCGCTTGCGTAGCCCCACAGACCTGGGGGCTGCGGGCTTTCCTGCTGCCTTCAGCCTCAAAACCACCCTTTCCCACTACGCACCGCGACAGGCATAAAAATAGCCATACGGCTGGAGATGGGTCCCCCGCCCAAAGAGCCAGCAGGGAAAACTATGCCTTGTTCTAAAGCTCTTTGGGAACCGCTTGCGTAGCCCCACAGACCTGGGGGCTGCGGGCTTTCCTGCTGCCTTCAGCCTCAAAACCACCCTTTCCCACTACGCAGCGCGCCAGGCACAAAAATGGCCTATGGCTGGAGATCTGTCCCATGCCCAAAGAGCCATTAGGGAAAACTATGCCTTGTTCTAAAGCTCTTTGGGAACCGCTTGCGTAGCCCCACAGACCTGGGGGCTGCAGGCTTTCCTGCTTCCTTCAGCCTCAAAACCACCCTTTCCCACTTGGCACCGCGCCAGGCACTAAAATGGCCATACGGCTGGAGATGGGTCCCCTCCCAAAAGAGACAACAGGGAAAACTATGCCTTGTTCTAAAGCTCTTTGGGAACCGCTTGCGTAGCCCCACAGACCTGGGGGCTGCGGGCTTTCCTGCTGCCTTCAGCCTCGACACCACCCTTTCCCACTTGGCGTCGCGCCAGGCACAAAAATGGCCATCCGGCTGGAGATGGGTCCCATGCCCAAAGAGCCAGCAGGGAAAACTATGCCTTGTTCTAAAGCTCTTTGGGAACCGCTTGCGTAGCCTGACAGACCTGGGGGCTGCTGTCTTTGCTGCTGCCTTCAGCCTCAAAAACACCCTTTCCCACTTGGCGTCGCGCCAGGCACAAAAATGGCCATACGGCTGGAGATGGGTCCCCCGCCCAAAGAGCCAGCAGGGAAAACTATGCCTTGTTCTAAAGCTCTTTGGGAACCGCTTGCGTAGCCCCACAGACCTGGGGGCTGCAGGCTTTCCTGCTGCCTTCAGCCTCAAAGCCACCCTTTCCCACTTGGCGCCTTGCCAGGCACAAAAATGGCCATACGGCTGGAGATGGGTCCCCTGCCAAAAGAGCCAGCAGGGAAAACTATGCCTTGTTCTAAAGCTCTTTGGGAACCGCTTGCGTAGCCCCACAGACCTGGGGTCTGCGGGCTTTCCTGCTGCCTTCAGCTTCAAAACCACCCTTTCCCACTACGCACCGCGCCAGGCCCAAAAATGGCCATACGGCTGGAGATGGGTCCCCCGCCCAAAGAGCCAGCAGGGAAAACTATGCCTTGTTCTAAAGCTCTTTGGGAACCGCTTGCGTAGCCCCACAGACCTGGGGGCTGCGGGCTTTCCTGCTGCCTTCAGCCTCAAAACCACCCTTTCCCACTACGCACCGCGACAGGCATAAAAATAGCCATACGGCTGGAGATGGGTCCCCCGCCCAAAGAGCCAGCAGGGAAAACTATGCCTTGTTCTAAAGCTCTTTGGGAACCGCTTGCGTAGCCCCACAGACCTGGGGGCTGCGGGCTTTCCTGCTGCCTTCAGCCTCAAAACCACCCTTTCCCACTACGCAGCGCGCCAGGCACAAAAATGGCCTATGGCTGGAGATCTGTCCCATGCCCAAAGAGCCATTAGGGAAAACTATGCCTTGTTCTAAAGCTCTTTGGGAACCGCTTGCGTAGCCCCACAGACCTGGGGGCTGCAGGCTTTCCTGCTTCCTTCAGCCTCAAAACCACCCTTTCCCACTTGGCACCGTGCCAGGCACTAAAATGGCCATACGGCTGGAGATGGGTCCCCTCCCAAAAGAGACAACAGGGAAAACTATGCCTTGTTCTAAAGCTCTTTGGGAACCGCTTGCGTAGCCCCACAGACCTGGGGGCTGCGGGCTTTCCTGCTGCCTTCAGCCTCGACACCACCCTTTCCCACTTGGCGTCGCGCCAGGCACAAAAATGGCCATCCGGCTGGCGATGGGTCCCATGCCCAAAGAGCCAGCAGGGAAAACTATGCCTTGTTCTAAAGCTCTTTGGGAACCGCTTGCGTAGCCTGACAGACCTGGGGGCTGCTGTCTTTGCTGCTGCCTTCAGCCTCGACACCACCCTTTCCCACTTGGCGTCGCGCCAGGCACAAAAATGGCCATCCGGCTGGAGATGGGTCCCATGCCAAAAGAGCCAGCAGGGAAAACTATGCCTTGTTCTAAAGCTCTTTGGGAACCGCTTGCGTAGCCCCACAGACCTGGGGGCTGTGGGCTTTCCTGCTGCCTTCAGCCTCAAAGCCACCCTTTCCCACTTGGCGCCGGGCCAGGCACAAAAACGGCCATACGGCTGGAGATGGGTCCCCCTCCCAAAAGAGCCAGCAGGGAAAACTATGCCTTGTTCTAAAGCTCTTTGGGAACCGCTTGCGTAGCCCCACAGACCTGGGGGCTGCGGGCTTTCCTGCTGCCTTCAGCCTCAAAACCACCCTTTCCCACTACGCACCGCGACAGGCATAAAAATAGCCATACGGCTGGAGATGGGTCGCCCGCCCAAAGAGCCAGCAGGGAAAACTATGCCTTGTTCTAAAGCTCTTTGGGAACCGCTTGCGTAGCCCCACAGACCTGGGGGCTGCGGGCTTTCCTGTTGCCTTCAGACTCGACACCACCCTTTCCCACTTGGCGCTGCGCCAGGCACAAAAATGGTCATACGGCTGGAGATGGGTCCCCCGCCCAAAGAGCCAGCAGGGAAAACTATGCCTTGTTCTAAAGCTCTTTGGGAACCGCTTGCGTAGCCCCACAGACCTGGGGGCTGCAGGCTTTGCTGCTTCCTTCAGCCTCAAAACCACCCTTTCCCACTTGGCGCCGCGCCAGGCACAAAAATGGCCATATGGCTGGAGATGGGTCCCCTACCCTAGGAGCCAGCAGGGAAAACTATGCCTTGTTCTAAAGCTCTTTGGGAACCGCTTGCTTGGCCCCACAGACCTGGGGTCTGCGGGCTTTCCTGCTGCCTTCAGCCTCGACACCACCCTTTCCCACTTGGCGCCGGGCCAGGCACAAAAATGGCCATACGGCTGGAGATGGGTCCCCTGCCAAAAGAGACAACAGGGAAAACTATGCCTTGTTCTAAAGCTCTTTGGGAACCGCTTGCGTAGCCCCACAGACCTGGGGGCTGCGGGCTTTCCTGCTGCCTTCAGCCTCAAAAACACCCTTTCCCACTTGGCGCCGGGCCAGGCACAAAAATGGCCATACGGCTGGAGATGGGTCCCCCGCCCAAAGAGCCAGCAGGGAAAACTATGCCTTGTTCTAAAGCTCTTTGGGAACCGCTTGCTTGGCCCCACAGAGCTGGGGGCTGCAGGCTTTCCTGCTGCCTTCAGCCTCAAAGCCACCCTTTCCCACTTGGCGCCTTGCCAGGCACAAAAATGGCCATACGGCTGGAGATGGGTCCCCTGCCAAAAGAGCCAGCAGGGAAAACTATGCCTTGTTCTAAAGCTCTTTGGGAACCGCTTGCGTAGCCCCACAGACCTGGGGTCTGCGGGCTTTCCTGCTGCCTTCAGCCTCACAACCACCCTTTCCCACTACGCACTGCGCCAGGCCCAAAAATGGCCATACGGCTGGAGATGGGTCCCCCGCCCAAAGAGCCAGCAGGGAAAACTATGCCTTGTTCTAAAGCTCTTTGGGAACCGCTTGCGTAGCCCCACAGACCTGGGGGCTGCGGGCTTTCCTGTTGCCTTCAGACTCGACACCACCCTTTCCCACTTGGCGCTGCGCCAGGCACAAAAATGGCCATACGGCTGGAGATGGGTCCCCCGCTCAAAGAACAAGCAGGGAAAACTATGCCTTGTTCTAAAGCTCTTTGGGAACCGCTTGCGTAGCCCCACAGACCTGGGGGCTGCAGGCTTTGCTGCTTCCTTCAGCCTCAAAACCACCCTTTCCCACTTGGCGCCGCGCCAGGCACAAAAATGGCCATACGGCTGGAGATGGGTCCCCCGCCCAAAGAGCCAGCAATGAAAACTATGCCTTGTTCTAAAGCTCTTTGGGAACCGCTTGCGTAGCCCCACAGACCTGGGGGCTGCGGGCTTTGCTGCTTCCTTCAGCCTCAAAACCACCCTTTCCCACTTGGCGCCGCGCCAGGCACAAAAATGGCCATATGGCTGGAGATGGGTCCCCTACCCAAGGAGCCAGCAGGGAAAACTATGCCTTGTTCTAAAGCTCTTTGGGAACCGCTTGCTTGGCCCCACAGACCTGGGGTCTGCGGGCTTTCCTGCTGCCTTCAGCCTCGACACCACCCTTTCCCACTTGGCGCCGGGCCAGGCACAAAAATGGCCATACGGCTGGAGATGGGTCCCCTGCCAAAAGAGACAACAGGGAAAACTATGCCTTGTTCTAAAGCTCTTTGGGAACCGCTTGCGTAGCCCCACAGACCTGGGGCCTGCGGGCTTTCCTGCTGCCTTCAGCCTCAAAAACACCCTTTCCCACTTGGCGCCGGGCCAGGCACAAAAATGGCCATACGGCTGGAGATGGGTCCCCCGCCCAAAGAGCCAGCAGGGAAAACTATGCCTTGTTCTAAAGCTCTTTGGGAACCGCTTGCGTAGCCCCAGAGACCTGGGGGCTGCAGGCTTTCCTGCTGCCTTCAGCCTCAAAGCCACCCTTTCCCACTTGGCGCCTTGCCAGGCACAAAAATGGCCATACGGCTGGAGATGGGTCCCCTGCCAAAAGAGCCAGCAGGGAAAACTATGCCTTGTTCTAAAGCTCTTTGGGAACCGCTTGCGTAGCCCCACAGACCTGGGGTCTGCGGGCTTTCCTGCTGCCTTCAGCCTCAAAACCACCCTTTCCCACTACGCACCGCGCCAGGCCCAAAAATGGCCATACGGCTGGAGATGGGTCCCCCGCCCAAAGAGCCAGCAGGGAAAACTATGCCTTGTTCTAAAGCTCTTTGGGAACCGCTTGCGTAGCCCCACAGACCTGGGGGCTGCGGGCTTTCCTGCTGCCTTCAGCCTCAAAACCACCCTTTCCCACTACGCACCGCGACAGGCATAAAAATAGCCATACGGCTGGAGATGGGTCCCCCGCCCAAAGAGCCAGCAGGGAAAACTATGCCTTGTTCTAAAGCTCTTTGGGAACCGCTTGCGTAGCCCCACAGACCTGGGGGCTGCGGGCTTTCCTGTTGCCTTCAGACTCGACACCACCCTTTCCCACTTGGCGCTGCGCCAGGCACTAAAATGGCCATACGGCTGGAGATGGGTCCCCTGCCCAAAGAACAAGCAGGGAAAGCTATGCCTTGTTCTAAAGCTCTTTGGGAACCGCTTGCGTAGCCCCACAGACCTGGGGGCTGCAGGCTTTGCTGCTTCCTTCAGCCTCAAAACCACCCTTTCCCACTTGGCGCCGCGCCAGGCACAAAAATGGCCATACGTCTGGAGATGGGTCCCCTACCCAAGGAGCCAGCAGGGAAAACTATGCCTTGTTCTAAAGCTCTTTGGGAACCGCTTGCTTGGCCCCACAGACCTGGGGTCTGCGGGCTTTCCTGCTGCCTTCAGCCTCGACACCACCCTTTCCCACTTGGCGCCGCGCCAGGCACAAAAATGGCCATACGGCTGGAGATGGGTCCCCTGCCCAAAGAGACAACAGGGAAAACTATGCCTTGTTCTAAAGCTCTTTGGGAACCGCTTGCGTAGCCCCACAGACCTGGGGGCTGCGGGCTTTCCTGCTGCCTTCAGCCTCAAAACCACCCTTTCCCACTACGCACCGCGCCAGGCACAAAAATGGCCATATGGCTGGAGATGGGTCCCCCGCCCAAAGAGCCAGCAGGGAAAACTATGCCTTGTTCTAAAGCTCTTTGGGAACCGCTTGCGTAGCCCCACAGACCTGGGGGCTGCAGGCTCTCCTGCTGCCTTCAGCCTCGACAACACCCTTTCCCACTTGGCGCCGCGCTAGGCACAAAAATGGCCTATGGCTGGAGATGGGTCTCCCGCCCAAAGAGCCAGCAGGGAAAACTATGCCTTGTTCTAAAACTCTTTGGGAACCGCTTGCGTAGCCTGACAGACCTGGGGGCTGCTGTCTTTCCTGCTGCCTTCAGCCTCGACACCACCCTTTCCCACTTGGCTTCGCGCCAGGCACAAAAATGTCCATCCGGCTGGAGATGGGTCCCATGCCCAAAGAGCCAGCAGGGAAAACTATGCCTTGTTCTAAAGCTCTTTGGGAACCGCTTGCGTAGCCCCACAGACCTGGGGGCTGTGGGCTTTCCTGCTGCCTTCAGCCTCGACAGCACCCTTCCCCACTTGGCACTGCGCCAGGCACAAAAATGGCCTATGCCTGGAGATGGGTCCCCCGCCCAGAGAGCCAGAGGGAAAATTATGCCTTGTTCTAAAGCTCTTTGGGAACCGCTTGCATAGCCCCACAGACCTGGGCGCTGCGGGCTTTCCTGCTGCCTTCAGCCTCAAAGCCACCCTTTCCAACTTGGCGCCGGGCCAGGCACAAAATTGGCCATACGGCTGGAGATGAGTCCCCCGCCCAAAGAGCCAGCAGGGAAAACTATGCCTTGTTCTAAAGCTCTTTGGGAACCGCTTGCGTAGCCCCACAGACCTGGGGGCTGCGGGCTTTCCTGCTGCCTTCAGCCTCGACACCACCCTTTCCCACTTGGCGCCGCGCTAGGCACAAAAATGGCCTATGGCTGGAGATGGGTCCCCCGCCCGTGGAGCCAGCAGGGAAAACTATGCCTTGTCTAAAGCTCTTTGGGAACCGCTTGCGTAGCCCCACAGACCTGGGGGCTGCAGGCTTTGCTGCTGCCTTCAGCCTCAAAGCCACCCTTTCCCACTTGGCGCCGCGCCAGGCATAAATATGGCCTATGGCTAGAGAGGGGTCCCACGCCCAAAGAGCCATCAGGGAAAACTATGTTTGTTCTAAAGCTCTTTGGGAACCGCTTGCGTAGCCCCACAGACCTGCGGGCTGTGGGCTTTCCTGCTGCCTTCAGCCTCGACACCACCCTTTCCCACTTGGCGCCGCGCCAGGCTCAAAAATGGACATACGGCTGGAGATGGGTCCTCCACCCAAGGAGCCAGCAGGGAAAACTATGCCTTGTTCTAAAGCTCTTTGGGAACCGCTTGCGTAGCCCCACAGACCTGGGGGCTGCAGGCTCTCCTGCTGCCTTCAGCCTCGACAACACCCTTTCCCACTTGGCGCCGCGCCAGGCACAAAAACGGCCTATGGCTAGAGAGGGGTCCCACGCCCAAAGAGCCATCAGGGAAAACTATGCCTTGTTCTAAAGCTCTTTGGGAACCGCTTGCGTAGCCCCACAGACCTGTGGGATGCAGGCTTTGCGTCTGCCTTCAGCCTCAAAGCCACCCTTTCCCACTTGGCGCCGCGCCAGGCACAAAAATGGCCATATGGCTGGAGATGGGTCCCCTGCCCAAGGAGCCAGCAGGGAAAACTATGCCTTGTTCTAAAGCTCTTTGGGAACCGCTTGCGTAGCCCCACAGACCTGGGGGGTGCGGGCTTTCCTGCTGCCTTCAGCCTCGACACCACCCTTTCCCACTTGGCGCCGCGCTATGCACAAAAATGGCCTATGGCTGGAGATGGGTCCCCCGCCCAAGGAGCCAGCAGGGAAAACTATGCCTTGTTCTAAAGGTCTTTGGGAACAGCTTGCATAGCCCCACAGACCTAGCGGCTGTGGGCTTTCCTGCTGCCTTCAGCCTCAAAACCACCCTTTCCCACTTGGCGCCGCGCCAGGCACAAAAATGGCCATACGGCTGGAGATGGGTCCCCCACCCAAAGAGCCAGCAGGGAAAACTATGCCTTGTTCTAAAGCTCTTTGGGAACCGCTTGCGTGGCCCCACAGACCTGGGGGCTGCGGGCTTTCCTGCTGCCTTCAGCCTCGACACCACCCTTTCCCACTTGGCGCCGCGCTAGGCACAAAAATGGCCTATGGCTGGAGATGGGTCCCCCGCCCAAGGAGCCAGCAGGGAAAACTATGCCTTGTTCTAAAGCTCTTTGGGAACCGCTTGCGTAGCCCCACAGACCTGGGGGCTGCAGGCTTTCCTGCTGCCTTCAGCCTCAAAGCCACCCTTTCCCACTTGGCGCCGCGCCAGGCACAAAAATGGCCTATGGCTAGAGAGGGGTCCCACGCCCAAAGAGCCATCAGGGAAAACTATGCCTTGTTCTAAAGCTCTTTGGGAACCGCTTGCGTAGCCCCACAGACCTGGGGGCTGCAGGCTTTCCTGCTGCCTTCAGCCTCAAAGCCACCCTTTCCCACTTGGCGCCGCGCCAGGCTCAAAAATGGCCATACGGCTGGAGATGGGTCCCCCGCCCAAAGAGCCAGCAGGGAAAACTATGCCTTGTTCTAAAGCTCTTTGGGAACCGCTTGCGTGGCCCCACAGACCTGGGGGCTGCAGGCTTTCCTGCTGCCTTCAGCCTCGACACCACCCTTTCCCACTTGGCGCCGCGCTAGGCACAAAAATGGCCTATGGCTGGAGATGGGTCCCCCGCCCAAGGAGCCAGCAGGGAAAACTATGCCTTGTTCTAAAGCTCTTTGGGAACCGCTTGCGTAGACCCACAGACCTGGGGGCTGCAGGCTTTCCTGCTGCCTTCAGCCTCGAAAACCACCCTTTCCCACTTGGCGCCGCGCCAGGCACAAAAATGGCCATACGGCTGGAGATGGGTCCCCCGCCCAAGGAGCCAGCAGGGAAAACTATGCCTTGTTCTAAAGCTCTTTGGGAACCGCTTGCGTAGCCCCACAGACCTGGGGGCTGCATGCTTTCCTGCTGCCTTCAGCCTCGACAACACCCTTTCCCACTTGGAGTCACGCCAGGCACAAAAACGGCCTATGGCTGGAGATGGGTCCCATGCCCAAAGAGCCAGCAAGGAAAACTATGCCTTGTTCTAAAGCTCTTTGGGAACCGCTTGCGTAGCCCCACAGACCTGGGGGCTGCAGGCTTTCCTGCTGCCTTCAGCCTCGACAACACCCTTTCCCACTTGGAGTCGCGCCAGGCACAAAAACGGCCTATGGCTAGAGAGGGGTCCCACGCCCAAAGAGCCATCAGGGAAAACTATGCCTTGTTCTAAAGCTCTTTGGGAACCGCTTGCGTAGCCCCACAGACCTGGGGGCTGCAGGCTTTCCTGTTGCCTTCAGCCTCAAAGCCACCCTTTCCCACTTGGCGCCGCGCCAGGCACAAAAATGGTCTATGGCTAGAGAGGGGTCCCACGCCCAAAGAGCCAGCAGGGAAAACTATGCCTTGTTCTAAAGCTCTTTGGGAACCGCTTGCGTAGCCCCACAGACCTGTGGGTGCAGGCTTTGCGTCTGCCTTCAGCCTCAAAACCACCCTTTCCCACTTGGCGCCGCGCCAGGCACAAAAATGGCCATATGGCTGGAGATGGGTCCCCTACCCAAGGAGCCAGCAGGGAAAACTATGCCTTGTTCTAAAGCTCTTTGGGAACCGCTTGCGTAGCCCCACAGACCTGTGGGATGCAGGCTTTGCGTCTGCCTTCAGCCTCGAAAACCACCATTTCCCACTACGCACCGAGCCAGGCACAAAAATGGCCATACGGCTGGAGATGGGTCCCCCGCCCAAAGAGCCAGCAGGGAAAACTATGCCTTGTTCTAAAGCTCTTTGGGAACCGCTTGCGTAGCCCCACAGACCTGGGGGCTGCGGGCTTTGCTGCTGCCTTCAGCCTCGACACCACCCTTTCCCACTTGGCGCCGCGCTAGGCACAAAAATGGCCTATGGCTGGAGATGGGTCCCCCGCCCAAGGAGCCAGCAGGGAAAACTATGCCTTGTTCTAAAGCTCTTTGGGAACCGCTTGCGTAGCCCCAGAGACCTGGGGGCTGCAGGCTTTCCTGCTGCCTTCAGCCTCAAAGCCACCCTTTCCCACTTGGCGCCTTGCCAGGCACAAAAATGGCCATACGGCTGGAGATGGGTCCCCTGCCAAAAGAGCCAGCAGGGAAAACTATGCCTTGTTCTAAAGCTCTTTGGGAACCGCTTGCGTAGCCCCACAGACCTGGGGTCTGCGGGCTTTCCTGCTGCCTTCAGCCTCAAAACCACCCTTTCCCACTACGCACCGCGCCAGGCCCAAAAATGGCCATACGGCTGGAGATGGGTCCCCCGCCCAAAGAGCCAGCAGGGAAAACTATGCCTTGTTCTAAAGCTCTTTGGGAACCGCTTGCGTAGCCCCACAGACCTGGGGGCTGCGGGCTTTCCTGCTGCCTTCAGCCTCAAAACCACCCTTTCCCACTACGCACCGCGACAGGCATAAAAATAGCCATACGGCTGGAGATGGGTCCCCCGCCCAAAGAGCCAGCAGGGAAAACTATGCCTTGTTCTAAAGCTCTTTGGGAACCGCTTGCGTAGCCCCACAGACCTGGGGGCTGCGGGCTTTCCTGTTGCCTTCAGACTCGACACCACCCTTTCCCACTTGGCGCTGCGCCAGGCACTAAAATGGCCATACGGCTGGAGATGGGTCCCCTGCCCAAAGAACAAGCAGGGAAAGCTATGCCTTGTTCTAAAGCTCTTTGGGAACCGCTTGCGTAGCCCCACAGACCTGGGGGCTGCAGGCTTTGCTGCTTCCTTCAGCCTCAAAACCACCCTTTCCCACTTGGCGCCGCGCCAGGCACAAAAATGGCCATACGGCTGGAGATGGGTCCCCTACCCAAGGAGCCAGCAGGGAAAACTATGCCTTGTTCTAAAGCTCTTTGGGAACCGCTTGCTTGGCCCCACAGACCTGGGGTCTGCGGGCTTTCCTGCTGCCTTCAGCCTCGACACCACCCTTTCCCACTTGGCGCCGCGCCAGGCACAAAAATGGCCATACGGCTGGAGATGGGTCCCCTGCCCAAAGAGACAACAGGGAAAACTATGCCTTGTTCTAAAGCTCTTTGGGAACCGCTTGCGTAGCCCCACAGACCTGGGGGCTGCGGGCTTTCCTGCTGCCTTCAGCCTCAAAACCACCCTTTCCCACTACGCACCGCGCCAGGCACAAAAATGGCCATACGGCTGGAGATGGGTCCCCCGCCCAAAGAGCCAGCAGGGAAAACTATGCCTTGTTCTAAAGCTCTTTGGGAACCGCTTGCGTAGCCCCACAGACCTGGGGGCTGCAGGCTCTCCTGCTGCCTTCAGCCTCGACAACACCCTTTCCCACTTGGCGCCGCGCTAGGCACAAAAATGGCCTATGGCTGGAGATGGGTCTCCCGCCCAAAGAGCCAGCAGGGAAAACTATGCCTTGTTCTAAAACTCTTTGGGAACCGCTTGCGTAGCCTGACAGACCTGGGGGCTGCTGTCTTTCCTGCTGCCTTCAGCCTCGACACCACCCTTTCCCACTTGGCGTCGCGCCAGGCACAAAAATGTCCATCCGGCTGGAGATGGGTCCCATGCCCAAAGAGCCAGCAGGGAAAACTATGCCTTGTTCTAAAGCTCTTTGGGAACCGCTTGCGTAGCCCCACAGACCTGGGGGCTGTGGGCTTTCCTGCTGCCTTCAGCCTCGACAGCACCCTTCCCCACTTGGCACTGCGCCAGGCACAAAAATGGCCTATGCCTGGAGATGGGTCCCCCGCCCAGAGAGCCAGAGGGAAAATTATGCCTTGTTCTAAAGCTCTTTGGGAACCGCTTGCATAGCCCCACAGACCTGGGCGCTGCGGGCTTTCCTGCTGCCTTCAGCCTCAAAGCCACCCTTTCCACCTTGGCGCCGGGCCAGGCACAAAATTGGCCATACGGCTGGAGATGAGTCCCCCGCCCAAAGAGCCAGCAGGGAAAACTATGCCTTGTTCTAAAGCTCTTTGGGAACCGCTTGCGTAGCCCCACAGACCTGGGGGCTGCGGGCTTTCCTGCTGCCTTCAGCCTCGACACCACCCTTTCCCACTTGGCGCCGCGCTAGGCACAAAAATGGCCTATGGCTGGAGATGGGTCCCCCGCCCGTGGAGCCAGCAGGGAAAACTATGCCTTGTCTAAAGCTCTTTGGGAACCGCTTGCGTAGCCCCACAGACCTGGGGGCTGCAGGCTTTGCTGCTGCCTTCAGCCTCAAAGCCACCCTTTCCCACTTGGCGCCGCGCCAGGCATAAATATGGCCTATGGCTAGAGAGGGGTCCCACGCCCAAAGAGCCATCAGGGAAAACTATGTTTGTTCTAAAGCTCTTTGGGAACCGCTTGCGTAGCCCCACAGACCTGCGGGCTGTGGGCTTTCCTGCTGCCTTCAGCCTCGACACCACCCTTTCCCACTTGGCGCCGCGCCAGGCTCAAAAATGGACATACGGCTGGAGATGGGTCCTCCACCCAAGGAGCCAGCAGGGAAAACTATGCCTTGTTCTAAAGCTCTTTGGGAACCGCTTGCGTAGCCCCACAGACCTGGGGGCTGCAGGCTCTCCTGCTGCCTTCAGCCTCGACAACACCCTTTCCCACTTGGCGCCGCGCCAGGCACAAAAACGGCCTATGGCTAGAGAGGGGTCCCACGCCCAAAGAGCCATCAGGGAAAACTATGCCTTGTTCTAAAGCTCTTTGGGAACCGCTTGCGTAGCCCCACAGACCTGTGGGATGCAGGCTTTGCGTCTGCCTTCAGCCTCAAAGCCACCCTTTCCCACTTGGCGCCGCGCCAGGCACAAAAATGGCCATATGGCTGGAGATGGGTCCCCTGCCCAAGGAGCCAGCAGGGAAAACTATGCCTTGTTCTAAAGCTCTTTGGGAACCGCTTGCGTAGCCCCACAGACCTGGGGGGTGCGGGCTTTCCTGCTGCCTTCAGCCTCGACACCACCCTTTCCCACTTGGCGCCGCGCTATGCACAAAAATGGCCTATGGCTGGAGATGGGTCCCCCGCCCAAGGAGCCAGCAGGGAAAACTATGCCTTGTTCTAAAGGTCTTTGGGAACAGCTTGCATAGCCCCACAGACCTAGCGGCTGTGGGCTTTCCTGCTGCCTTCAGCCTCAAAACCACCCTTTCCCACTTGGCGCCGCGCCAGGCACAAAAATGGCCATACGGCTCGAGATGGGTCCCCCACCCAAAGAGCCAGCAGGGAAAACTATGCCTTGTTCTAAAGCTCTTTGGGAACCGCTTGCGTAGCCCCACAGACCTGGGGGCTGCGGGCTTTGCTGCTGCCTTCAGCCTCGACACCACCCTTTCCCACTTGGCGCCGCGCTAGGCACAAAAATGGCCTATGGCTGGAGATGGGTCCCCCGCCCAAGGAGCCAGCAGGGAAAACTATGCCTTGTTCTAAAGCTCTTTGGGAACCGCTTGCGTAGCCCCACAGACCTGGGGGCTGCAGGCTTTCCTGCTGCCTTCAGCCTCAAAGCCACCCTTTCCCACTTGGCGCCGCGCCAGGCACAAAAATGGCCTATGGCTAGAGAGGGGTCCCACGCCCAAAGAGCCATCAGGGAAAACTATGCCTTGTTCTAAAGCTCTTTGGGAACCGCTTGCGTAGCCCCACAGACCTGGGGGCTGCAGGCTTTCCTGCTGCCTTCAGCCTCAAAGCCACCCTTTCCCACTTGGCGCCGCGCCAGGCTCAAAAATGGCCATACGGCTGGAGATGGGTCCCCCGCCCAAAGAGCCAGCAGGGAAAACTATGCCTTGTTCTAAAGCTCTTTGGGAACCGCTTGCGTGGCCCCACAGACCTGGGGGCTGCGGGCTTTCCTGCTGCCTTCAGCCTCGACACCACCCTTTCCCACTTGGCGCCGCGCTAGGCACAAAAATGGCCTATGGCTGGAGATGGGTCCCCCGCCCAAGGAGCCAGCAGGGAAAACTATGCCTTGTTCTAAAGCTCTTTGGGAACCGCTTGCGTAGACCCACAGACCTGGGGGCTGCAGGCTTTCCTGCTGCCTTCAGCCTCGAAAACCACCCTTTCCCACTTGGCGCCGCGCCAGGCACAAAAATGGCCATACGGCTGGAGATGGGTCCCCCGCCCAAGGAGCCAGCAGGGAAAACTATGCCTTGTTCTAAAGCTCTTTGGGAACCGCTTGCGTAGCCCCACAGACCTGGGGGCTGCATGCTTTCCTGCTGCCTTCAGCCTCGACAACACCCTTTCCCACTTGGAGTCACGCCAGGCACAAAAACGGCCTATGGCTGGAGATGGGTCCCATGCCCAAAGAGCCAGCAAGGAAAACTATGCCTTGTTCTAAAGCTCTTTGGGAACCGCTTGCGTAGCCCCACAGACCTGGGGGCTGCAGGCTTTCCTGCTGCCTTCAGCCTCGACAACACCCTTTCCCACTTGGAGTCGCGCCAGGCACAAAAACGGCCTATGGCTAGAGAGGGGTCCCACGCCCAAAGAGCCATCAGGGAAAACTATGCCTTGTTCTAAAGCTCTTTGGGAACCGCTTGCGTAGCCCCACAGACCTGGGGGCTGCAGGCTTTCCTGTTGCCTTCAGCCTCAAAGCCACCCTTTCCCACTTGGCGCCGCGCCAGGCACAAAAATGGTCTATGGCTAGAGAGGGGTCCCACGCCCAAAGAGCCAGCAGGGAAAACTATGCCTTGTTCTAAAGCTCTTTGGGAACCGCTTGCGTAGCCCCACAGACCTGTGGGTGCAGGCTTTGCGTCTGCCTTCAGCCTCAAAACCACCCTTTCCCACTTGGCGCCGCGCCAGGCACAAAAATGGCCATATGGCTGGAGATGGGTCCCCTACCCAAGGAGCCAGCAGGGAAAACTATGCCTTGTTCTAAAGCTCTTTGGGAACCGCTTGCGTAGCCCCACAGACCTGGGGGCTGCAGGCTTTCCTGCTGCCTTCAGCCTCAAAGCCACCCTTTCCCACTTGGCGCCGCGCCAGGCACAAAAATGGCCTATAGCTAGAGAGGGGTCCCACGCCCAAAGAGCCATCAGGGAAAACTATGCCTTGTTCTAAAGCTCTTTGGGAACCGCTTGCGTAGCCCCACAGACCTGGGGTCTGCAGGCTTTCCTGCTGCCTTCAGCCTCAAAGCCACCCTTTCCCACTTGGCGCCGCGCCAGGCACAAAAATGGCCATACGGCTGGAGATGGGTCTCCCGCCAAAAGAGCCAGCAGGGAAAACTATGCCTTGTTCTAAAGCTCTTTGGGAACCGCTTGCGTAGCCCCACAGACCTGGGGGCTGTGGGCTTTCCTGCTGCCTTCAGCCTCGACAACACCCTTTCCCACTTGGCGCCGCATCAGGCACAAAAATGGCCTATGGCTGGAGATGGGTCCCATGCCCAAAGAGCCAGCAAGGAAAACTATGCCTTGTTCTAAAGCTCTTTGGGAACCGCTTGCGTAGCCCCACAGACCTGGGGGCTGCGGGCTTTCCTGCTGCCTTCAGCCTCGACACCACCCTTTCCAACTTGGCGCCGCGCTAGGCACAAAAATGGCCATACGGCTGGAGATGGGTCCCCCACCCAAGGAGCCAGCAGTGAAAACTATGCCTTGTTCTAAAGCTCTTTGCGAACCGCTTGCGTAGCCCCACAGACCTGGGGGCTGCGGGCTTTCCTGCTGCCTTCAGCCTCAAAACCACCCTTTCCCACTTGGCGCCGTGCCAGGCACAAAAATGGCCATACGGCTGGAGATGGATCCCCCGCCCAAAGAGGCAGCAGGGAAAACTATGCCTTGTTCTAAAGCTCTTTGGGAACCGCTTGCGTGGCCCCACAGACCTGGGGGCTGCGGGCTTTCCTGCTGCCTTCAGCCTCGACACCACCCTTTCCCACTTGGCGCCGCGCTAGGCACAAAAATGGCCTATGGCTGGAGATGGGTCCCCCGTCCAAGGAGCCAGCAGGGAAAACTATGCCTTGTTCTAAAGCTCTTTGGGAACCGCTTGCGTAGCCCCACAGACCTGGGGGCTGCAGGCTTTCCTGCTGCCTTCAGCCTCGAAAACCACCCTTTCCCACTTGGCGCCGTGCCAGGCACAAAAATGGCCATACGGCTGGAGATGGGTCCCCCGCCCAAGGAGCCAGCAGGGAAAACTATGCCTTGTTCTAAAGCTCTTTGGGAACCGCTTGCGTAGCCCCACAGACCTGGGGGCTGCATGCTTTCCTGCTGCCTTCAGCCTCGACAACACCCTTTCCCACTTGGCGCCGCGCTAGGCTCAAAAATGGCCTATGGCTAGAGAGGGGTCCCACGCCCAAAGAGCCATCAGGGAAAACTATGCCTTGTTCTAAAGCTCTTTGGGAACCGCTTGCGTAGCCCCACAGACCTGGGGGCTGCTGGCTTTGCTGCTGCCTTCAGCCTCGACACCACCCTTTCCCACTTGGCGCTGCGCTAGGCACAAAAATGGCCTATGGCTGGAGATGGGTCCCCCGCCCAAGGAGCCAGCAGGGAAAACTATGCCTTGTTCTAAAGCTCTTTGGGAACCGCTTGCGTAGCCCCACAGACCTGGGGGCTGCAGGCTCTCCTGCTGCCTTCAGCCTCGACAACACCCTTTCCCACTTGGCGCCGCGCTAGGCAGAAAAATGGCCTATGGCTGGAGATGGGTCCCCTCCCAAAAGAGCCAGCACGGAAAACTATGCCTTGTTCTAAAACTCTTTGGGAACCGCTTGCGTAGCCTCACAGACCTGGGGGCTGCTGTCTTTCCTGCTGCCTTCAGCCTCAAAACCACCCTTTCCCACTTGGCGTCGCGCCAGGCACAAAAATGGCCATATGGCTGGAGATGGGTCCCATGCCCAAAGAGCCAGCAGGGAAAACTATGCCATGTTCTAAAGCTCTTTGGGAACCGCTTGCGTAGCCCCACAGACCTGGGGGCTGTGCGCTTTCCTGCTGCCTTCAGCCTCGACACCACCCTTTCCCACTTGGCGCCGGGCCAGGCACAAAAATGGCCATACGGCTGGAGATGGGTCCCCCGCCCAAAGAGCCAGCAGGGAAAACTATGCCTTGTTCTAAAGCTGTTTGGGAACCGCTTGCTTGGCCCCACAGACCTGGGGGCTGCTGGCTTTCCTGCTGCCTTCAGACTCGACACCACCCTTTCCCACTACGCACCCGCCAGGCACAAAAATGGCCATACGGCTGGAGATGGGTCCCCTGCCCAAAGAGCCAAGAGGGAAAACTATGCCTTGTTCTAAAGCTCTTTGGGAACCGCTTGCGTAGCCCCACAGACCTGGGGGCTGCAGGCTTTCCTGCTGCCTTCAGCCTCGACATCACCCTTTCCCACTTGGCCCCGGGCCAGGCACAAAAATGGCCATACGGCTGGAGATGGGTCCCCCGCCCAAAGAGCCAGCAGGGAAAACTATGCCTTGTTCTAAAGCTCTTTGGGAACCGCTTGCGTAGCCCCACAGACCTGGGGGCTGCAGGCTTTCCTGCTGCCTTCAGCCTCAAAGCCACCCTTTCCCACTTGGCGCCGCGCCAGGCACAAAAATGGCCTATGGCTAGAGAGGGGTCTCCCGCCCAAAGAGCCAGCAGGGAAAACTATGCCTTGTTCTAAAGCTCTTTGGGAACCGCTTGCGTAGCCCCACAGACCTGGGGGCTGTGGGCTTTCCTGCTGCCTTCAGCCTCGACACCACCCTTTCCCACTTGGCACCGCGCTAGGCACTAAAATGAGCTACGGCTGGAGATGGGTCCCCCGCCCAAGGAGCCAGCAGGGAAAACTATGCCTTGTTCTAAAGCTCTTTGGGAACCGCTTGCGTAGCCCCACAGACCTGGGGGCTGTGGGCTTTCCTGCTGCCTTCAGACTCAAAGCCACCCTTTCCCACTTGGCGCCGCATCAGGCACAAAAATGGCCTATGGCTGGAGATGGGTCCCATGCCCAAAGAGCCAGCAAGGAAAACTATGCCTTGTTCTAAAGCTCTTTGGGAACCGCTTGCGTAGCCCCACAGACCTGGGGGCTGCAGGCTTTCCTGCTGCCTTCAGCCTCGATAAAACCCTTTCCCACTTGGAGTCGCGCCAGGCACAAAAACGGCCTATGGCTAGAGAGGGGTCCCACGCCCAAAGAGCCATCAGGGAAAACTATGCCTTGTTCTAAAGCTCTTTGGGAACCGCTTGCGTAGCCCCACAGACCTGTGGGATGCAGGCTTTGCGTCTACCTTCAGCCTCGAAAACCACCATTTCCCACTACGCACCGTGCCAGGCACAAAAATGGCCATACGGCTGGAGATGGGTCCCCCGCCCAAAGAGCCATCAGGGAAAACTATGCCTTGTTCTAAAGCTCTTTGGGAACCGCTTGCGTAGCCCCACAGACCTGGGGGCTGCGGGCTTTGCTGCTGCCTTCAGCCTCGACACCACCCTTTCCCACTTGGCGCCGCGCTAGGCACAAAAATGGCCTATGGCTGGAGATGGGTCCCCCGCCCAAGGAGCCAGCAGGGAAAACTATGCCTTGTTCTAAAGCTCTTTGGGAACCGCTTGCGTAGCCCCACAGACCTGGGGGCTGCGGGCTTTGCTGCTGCCTTCAGCCTCGACACCACCCTTTCCCACTTGGCGCCGCGCTAGGCACAAAAATGGCCTATGGCTGGAGATGGGTCCCCCGCCAAAGGAGCCAGCAGGGAAAACTATGCCTTGTTCTAAAGCTCTTTGGGAACCGCTTGCGTAGCCCCACAGACCTGGGGGCTGCATGCTTTCCTGCTGCCTTCAGCCTCGACAACACCCTTTCCCACTTGGAGTCGCGCCAGGCACAAAAACGGCCTATGGCTAGAGAGGGGTCCCACGCCCAAAGAGCCATCAGGGAAAACTATGCCTTCTTCTAAAGCTCTTTGGGAACCGCTTGCGTAGCCCCACAGACCTGGGGGCTGCTGGCTTTGCTGCTGCCTTCAGCCTCGACACCACCCTTTCCCACTTGGCGCTGCGCTAGGCACAAAAATGGCCTATGGCTGGAGATGTGTCCCCCGCCCAAGGAGCCAGCAGGGAAAACTATGCCTTGTTCTAAAGCTCTTTGGGAACCGCTTGCGTAGCCCCACAGACCTGGGGGCTGCAGGCTTTGCTGCTGCCTTCAGCCTCAAAACCACCCTTTCCCACTTGGCGCCGTGCCAGGCACAAAAATGGCCATACGGCTGGAGATGGGTCCCCCGTCCAAGGAGCCAGCAGGGAAAACTATGCCTTGTTCTAAAGCTCTTTGGGAACCGCTTGCGTAGCCCCACAGACCTGGGGGCTGCAGGCTTTCCTGCTGCCTTCAGCCTCAAAGCCACCCTTTCCCACTTGGCGCCGCGCCAGGCACAAAAATGGCCTATGGCTAGAGAGGGGTCCCACGCCCAAAGAGCCATCAGGGAAAACTATGCCTTGTTCTAAAGCTCTTTGGGAACCGCTTGCGTAGCCCCACAGACCTGTGGGCTGCAGGCTTTCCTGCTGCCTTCAGCCTCAAAGCCACCCTTTCCCACTTGGCGCCGCGCCAGGCTCAAAAATGGCCATACGGCTGGAGATGGGTCCCCCGCCCAAAGAGCCAGCAGGGAAAACTATGCCTTGTTCTAAAGCTCTATGGGAACCGCTTGCGTAGCCCCACAGACCTGTGGGTGCAGGCTTTGCGTCTGCCTTCAGCCTCAAAGCCACCCTTTCCCACTTGGCGCCGCGCCAGGCACAAAAATGGCCATATGGCTGGAGATGGGTCCCCTACCTAAGGAGCCAGCAGGGAAAACTATGCCTTGTTCTAAAGCTCTTTGGGAACCGCTTGCGTAGCCCCACAGACCTGTGGGATGCAGGCTTTGCGTCTGCCTTCAGCCTCGAAAACCACCATTTCCCACTACGCACCGCGCCAGGCACAAAAATGGCCATACGGCTGGAGATGGGTCCCCCGCCCAAAGAGCCATCAGGGAAAACTATGCCTTGTTCTAAAGCTCTTTGGGAACCGCTTGCGTAGCCCCACAGACCTGGGGGCTGCGGGCTTTCCTGCTGCCTTCAGCCTCAAAGCCACCCTTTCCCACTTGGCGCCGCGCTTGGCACAAAAATGGCCTATGGCTGGAGATGGGTCCCCCGCCCAAGGACCCAGCAGGGAAAATTATGCCTTGTTCTAAATCTCTTTGGGAACCGCTTGCGTAGCCCCACAGACCTGGGGGCTGCAGGCTTTCCTGCTGCCTTCAGCCTCAAAGCCACCCTTTCCCACTTGGCGCCGCGCCAGGCACAAAAATGGCCTATGGCTAGAGAGGGGTCCCACGCCCAAAGAGCCATCAGGGAAAACTATGCCTTGTTCTAAAGCTCTTTGGGAACCGCTTGCGTAGCCCCACAGACCTGGGGTCTGCAGGCTTTCCTGCTGCCTTCAGCCTCAAAGCCACCCTTTCCCACTTGGCGCCGCGCCAGGCTCAAAAATGGCCATACGGCTGGAGATGGGTCTCCCGCCAAAAGAGCCAGCAGGAAAAACTATGCCTTGTTCTAAAGCTCTTTGGGAACCGCTTGCGTAGCCCCACAGACCTGGGGGCTGTGGGCTTTCCTGCTGCCTTCAGCCTCGACAACACCCTTTCCCACTTGGCGCCGCGCCAGGCTCAAAAATGGCCATAAGGCTGGATATGGGTCCCCTACCCAAGGAGCCAGCAGGGAAAACTATGCCTTGTTCTAAAGCTCTTTGGGAACCGCTTGCGTAGCCCCACAGTCCTGGGGGCTGCGGGCTTTGCTGCTGCCTTCAGCCTCGACAACACCCTTTCCCACTTGGCGCCGCATCAGGCACAAAAATGGCCTATGGCTGGAGATGGGTCCCCCGCCCAAAGAGCCAGCAGGGAAAACTATGCCTTGTTCTAAAGCTCTTTGGGAACCGCTTGCGTAGCCCCAGAGACCTGGGGGCTGCGGGCTTTCCTGCTGCCTTCAGCCTCGACACCACCCTTTCCCACTTGGCGCCGCGCTAGGCACAGAAATGGCCATACGGCTGGAGATGGGTCCCCCACCCAAGGAGCCAGCAGTGAAAACTATGCCTTGTTCTAAAGCTCTTTGGGAACCGCTTGCGTAGCCCCACAGACCTGGGGGCTGCGGGCTTTCCTGCTGCCTTCAGCCTCAAAACCACCCTTTCCCACTTGGCGCCGTGCCAGGCACAAAAATGGCCATACGGCTGGAGATGGATCCCCCGCCCAAAGAGGCAGCAGGGAAAATTATGCCTTGTTCTAAAGCTCTTTGGGAACCGCTTGCGTGGCCCCACAGACCTGGGGGCTGCAGGCTTTCCTGCTGCCTTCAGCCTCGACAACACCCTTTCCCACTTGGCGCCGCTCCAGGCACAAAAATGGCCATACGGCTGGAGATGGGTCCCCCGCCCAAAGAGCCAGCAGGGAAAACTATGCCTTGTTCTAAAGCTCTTTGGGAACCGCTTGTGTAGCCCCAAAGACCTGGGGGCTGCATGCTTTCCTGCTGCCTTCAGCCTCGACAACACCCTTTCCCACTTGGAGTCGCGCCAGGCACAAAAACGGCCTATGGCTAGAGAGGGGTCCCACGCCCAAAGAGCCATCAGGGAAAACTATGCCTTCTTCTAAAGCTCTTTGGGAACCGCTTGCGTAGCCCCACAGACCTGGGGGCTGCAGGCTTTGCTGCTGCCTTTAGCCTCGACACCACCCTTTCCCACTTGGCGCTGCGCTAGGCACAAAAATGGCCTATGGCTGGAGATGGGTCCCCCGCCCAAGGAGCCAGCAGGGAAAACTATGCCTTGTTCTAAAGCTCTTTGGGAACCGCTTGCGTAGCCCCACAGACCTGGGGGCTGCAGGCTTTGCTGCTGCCTTCAGCCTCAAAGCCACCCTTTCCCACTTGGCGCCGCGCCAGGCTCAAAAATGGCCATACGGCTGGAGATGGGTCCCCTGCCAAAAGAGCCAGCAGGGAAAAACTATGCCTTGTTCTAAAGCTCTTTGGGAACCGCTTGCGTAGCCCCACAGACCTGGGGGCTGTGGGCTTTCCTGCTGCCTTCAGACTCGACAACACCCTTTCCCACTTGGCGCCGCGCCAGGCTCAAAAATGGCCATAAGGCTGGATATGGGTCCCCTACCCAAGGAGCCAGCAGGGAAAACTATGCCTTGTTCTAAAGCTCTTTGGGAACCGCTTGCGTAGCCCCACAGTCCTGGGGGCTGCGGGCTTTGCTGCTGCCTTCAGCCTCGACAACACCCTTTCCCACTTGGCGCCGCATCAGGCACAAAAATGGCCTATGGCTGGAGATGGGTCCCATGCCCAAAGAGCCAGCAAGGAAAACTGTGCCTTGTTCTAAAGCTCTTTGGGAACCGCTTGCGTAGCCCCACAGACCTGGGGGCTGCGGGCTTTCCTGCTGCCTTCAGCCTCAAAACCACCCTTTCCCACTTGGCGCCGTGCCAGGCACAAAAATGGCCATACGGCTGGAGATGGATCCCCCGCCCAAAGAGGCAGGAGGGAAAACTATGCCTTGTTCTAAAGCTCTTTGGGAACCGCTTGCGTGGCCCCACAGACCTGGGGGCTGCAGGCTTTCCTGCTGCCTTCAGCCTCGACACAACCCTTTCCCACTTGGCGCCGCTCCAGGCACAAAAATGGCCATTCGGCTGGAGATGGGTCCCCCGCCCAAAGAGCCAGCAGGGAAAACTATGCCTTGTTCTAAAGCTCTTTGGGAACCGCTTGCGTGGCCCCACAGACCTGGGGGCTGCGGGCTTTCCTGCTGCCTTCAGCCTCGACACCACCCTTTCCCACTTGGCGCCGCGCTAGGCACAAAAATGGCCTATGGCTGGAGATGGGTCCCCCGCCCAAGGAGCCAGCAGGGAAAACTATGCCTTGTTCTAAAGCTCTTTGGGAACCGCTTGCGTAGCCCCACAGACCTGGGGGCTGCAGGCTTTCCTGCTGCCTTCAGCCTCGAAAACCACCCTTTCCCACTTAGCGCCGTGCCAGGCACAAAAATGGCCATACGGCTGGAGATGGGTCCCCCGCCCAAGGAGCCAGCAGGGAAAAACTATGCCTTGTTCTAAAGCTCTTTGGGAACCGCTTGCGTAGCCCCACACACCTGGGGGCTGCATGCTTTCCTGCTGCCTTCAGCCTCGACAACACCCTTTCCCACTTGGAGTCGCGCCAGGCACAAAAACGGCCTATGGCTAGAGAGGGGTCCCACGCCCAAAGAGCCATCAGGGAAAAATATGCCTTCTTCTAAAGCTCTTTGGGAACCGCTTGCGTAGCCCCACAGACCTGGGGGCTGCTGGCTTTGCTGCTGCCTTCAGCCTCGACACCACCCTTTCCCACTTGGCCCTGCGCTAGGCACAAAAATGGCCTATGGCAGGAGATGGGTCCCCCGCCCAAGGAGCAAGCAGGGAAAACTATGCCTTGTTCTAAAGCTCTTTGGGAACCGCTTGCGTAGCCCCACAGACCTGGGGGCTGCAGGCTTTGCTGCTGGCCTTCAGCCTCAAAACCACCCTTTCCCACTTGGCGTCGCGCCAGGCACAAAAATGGCCTATGGCTGGAGATGGGTCCCCCGTCCAAGGAGCCAGCAGGGAAAACTATGCCTTGTTCTAAAGCTCTTTGGGAACCGCTTGCGTAGCCCCACAGACCTGGGGGCTGCAGGCTTTCCTGCTGCCTTCAGCCTCAAAGCCACCCTTTCCCACTTGGCGCCGCGCCAGGCACAAAAATGGCCTATGGCTAGAGAGGGGTCCCACGCCCAAAGAGCCATCAGGGAAAACTATGCCTTGTTCTAAAGCTCTTTGGGAACCGCTTGCGTAGCCCCACAGACCTGTGGGCTGCAGGCTTTCCTGCTGCCTTCAGCCTCAAAGCCACCCTTTCCCACTTGGCGCCGCGCCAGGCTCAAAAATGGCCATACGGCTGGAGATGGGTCTCCCGCCCAAAGAGCCAGCAGGGAAAACTATGCCTTGTTCTAAAGCTCTTTGGGAACCGCTTGCGTAGCCCCACAGACCTGGGGGCTGTGGGCTTTCCTGCTGCCTTCAGCCTCGACACCACCCTTTCCCACTTGGCACCTCGCTAGGCACTAAAATGAGCTACGGGTGGAGATGGGTCCCCCGCCCAAGGAGCCAGCAGGGAAAACTATGCCTTGTTCTAAAGCTCTTTGGGAACCGCTTGCGTAGCCCCACAGACCTGGGGGCTGCAGGCTTTCCTGCTGCCTTCAGACTCAAAGCCACCCTTTCCCACTTGGCGCCGCATCAGGCACAAAAATGGCCTATGGCTGGAGATGGGTCCCATGCCCAAAGAGCCAGCAAGGAAAACTATGCCTTGTTCTAAAGCTCTTTGGGAACCGCTTGCGTAGCCCCACAGACCTGGGGGCTGCAGGCTTTCCTGCTGCCTTCAGCCTCAAAGCCACCCTTTCCCACTTGGAGTCGCGCCAGGCACAAAAACGGCCTATGGCTAGAGAGGGGTCCCACGCCCAAAGAGGCATCAGGGAAAACTATGCCTTGTTCTAAAGCTCTTTGGGAACCGCTTGCGTAGCCCCACAGACCTGGGGGCTGCAGGCTTTACTGCTGCCTTCAGCCTCAAAGCCACCCTTTCCCACTTGGCGCCGCGCCAGGCACAAAAATGGCCATATGACTGGAGATGGGTCCCCTACCCAAGGAGCCAGCAGGGAAAACTATGCCTTGTTCTAAAGCTCTTTGGGAACCGCTTGCGTAGCCCCACAGACCTGTGGGTGCAGGCTTTGCGTCTGCCTTCAGCCTCAAAGCCACCCTTTCCCACTTGGCGCCGCGCCAGGCACAAAAATGGCCATATGGCTGGAGATGGGTCCCCTACCCAAGGAGCCAGCAGGGAAAACTATGCCTTGTTCTAAAGCTCTTTGGGAACCGCTTGCGTAGCCCCACAGACCTGGGGGCTGCAGGCTCTCCTGCTGCCTTCAGCCTCGACAACACCCTTTCCCACTTGGCGCCGCGCTAGGCACAAAAATGGCCTATGGCTGGAGATGGGTCCCCTCCCAAAAGAGCCAGCAGGGAAAACTATGCCTTGTTCTAAAACTCTTTGGGAACCGCTTGCGTAGCCTCACAGACCTGGGGGCTGCTGTCTTTCCTGCTGCCTTCAGCCTCGACACCACCCTTTCCCACTTGGCGCCGGGCCAGGCACAAAAATGGCCATACGGCTGGAGATGGGTCCCCCGCCCAAAGAGCCAGCAGGGAAAACTATGCCTTGTTCTAAAGCTGTTTGGGAACCGCTTGCTTGGCCCCACAGACCTGGGGGCTGCAGGCTTTCCTGCTGCCTTCAGCCTCGACACCACCCTTTCCCACTACGCACCGCGCCAGGCACAAAAATGGCCATACGGCTGGAGATGGGTCCCCTGCCCAAAGAGCCAAGAGGGAAAACTATGCCTTGTTCTAAAGCTCTTTGGGAACCGCTTGCGTAGCCCCACAGACCTGGGGGCTGCAGGCTTTCCTGCTGCCTTCAGCCTCGACATCACCCTTTCCCACTTGGCGCCGGGCCAGGCACAAAAATGGCCATACGGCTGGAGATGGGTCCCCCGCCCAAGGAGCCAGCAGGGAAAACTATGCCTTGTTCTAAAGCTCTTTGGGAACCGCTTGCGTAGCCCCACAGACCTGGGGGCTGCAGGCTTTCCTATTGCCTTCAGACTCAAAACCACCCTTTCCCACCTGGCGCCGCACCAGGCACAAAAATGGCCATTCGGCTGGAGATGGGTCCCACGCCCAAAGAGCCAGCAGTGAAAACTATGCCTTGTTCTAAAGCTCTTTGTGAAACTCTTGCGTAGCCCCACAGACCTGGGGGCTGCAGGCTTTCCTGCTGCCTTCAGCCTCAAAGCCACCCTTTCCCACTTTGCACCGCGCCAGGCACAAAAATGGCCATACGGCTGGAGATGGGTCCCCTGCCAAAAGATCCACCAGGGAAAACTATGCCTTGTTCTAAAGCTCTTTGGGAACCTCTTGCGTAGCCCCACATACCTGGGGGCTGCGGGCTTTCCTGTTGCCTTCAACCTCAAAACCACCCTTTCCCACTACGCACCGCGCCAGGCCCAAAAATGGCCATACGGCTGGAGATGGGTCCCCTCCCAAAAGAGCCAGCAGGGAAAACTATGCCTTGTTCTAAAGCTCTTTGGGAACCGCTTGCGTAGCCCCACAGACCTGGGGGCTGCGGGCTTTCCTGCTGCCTTCAGCCTCAAAACCACCCTTTCCCACTACGCACCGCTCCAGGCACTAAAATGGCCATACGGCTGGAGATGGGTCCCCCGCCCAAAGAGCCAGCAGGGAAAACTATGCCTTGTTCTAAAGCTCTTTGGGAACCGCTTGCGTAGCCCCACAGACCTGGGGGCTGTGGGCTTTCCTGCTGCCTTCAGCCTCGACACCACCCTTTCCCACTTGGCACCTCGCTAGGCACTAAAATGAGCTACGGGTGGAGATGGGTCCCCCGCCCAAGGAGCCAGCAGGGAAAACTATGCCTTGTTCTAAAGCTCTTTGGGAACCGCTTGCGTAGCCCCACAGACCTGGGGGCTGCAGGCTTTCCTGCTGCCTTCAGACTCAAAGCCACCCTTTCCCACTTGGCGCCGCATCAGGCACAAAAATGGCCTATGGCTGGAGATGGGTCCCATGCCCAAAGAGCCAGCAAGGAAAACTATGCCTTGTTCTAAAGCTCTTTGGGAACCGCTTGCGTAGCCCCACAGACCTGGGGGCTGCAGGCTTTCCTGCTGCCTTCAGCCTCAAAGCCACCCTTTCCCACTTGGAGTCGCGCCAGGCACAAAAACGGCCTATGGCTAGAGAGGGGTCCCACGCCCAAAGAGGCATCAGGGAAAACTATGCCTTGTTCTAAAGCTCTTTGGGAACCGCTTGCGTAGCCCCACAGACCTGGGGGCTGCAGGCTTTACTGCTGCCTTCAGCCTCAAAGCCACCCTTTCCCACTTGGCGCCGCGCCAGGCACAAAAATGGCCATATGACTGGAGATGGGTCCCCTACCCAAGGAGCCAGCAGGGAAAACTATGCCTTGTTCTAAAGCTCTTTGGGAACCGCTTGCGTAGCCCCACAGACCTGTGGGTGCAGGCTTTGCGTCTGCCTTCAGCCTCAAAGCCACCCTTTCCCACTTGGCGCCGCGCCAGGCACAAAAATGGCCATATGGCTGGAGATGGGTCCCCTACCCAAGGAGCCAGCAGGGAAAACTATGCCTTGTTCTAAAGCTCTTTGGGAACCGCTTGCGTAGCCCCACAGACCTGGGGGCTGCAGGCTCTCCTGCTGCCTTCAGCCTCGACAACACCCTTTCCCACTTGGCGCCGCGCTAGGCACAAAAATGGCCTATGGCTGGAGATGGGTCCCCTCCCAAAAGAGCCAGCAGGGAAAACTATGCCTTGTTCTAAAACTCTTTGGGAACCGCTTGCGTAGCCTCACAGACCTGGGGGCTGCTGTCTTTCCTGCTGCCTTCAGCCTCGACACCACCCTTTCCCACTTGGCGCCGGGCCAGGCACAAAAATGGCCATACGGCTGGAGATGGGTCCCCCGCCCAAAGAGCCAGCAGGGAAAACTATGCCTTGTTCTAAAGCTGTTTGGGAACCGCTTGCTTGGCCCCACAGACCTGGGGGCTGCAGGCTTTCCTGCTGCCTTCAGCCTCGACACCACCCTTTCCCACTACGCACCGCGCCAGGCACAAAAATGGCCATACGGCTGGAGATGGGTCCCCTGCCCAAAGAGCCAAGAGGGAAAACTATGCCTTGTTCTAAAGCTCTTTGGGAACCGCTTGCGTAGCCCCACAGACCTGGGGGCTGCAGGCTTTCCTGCTGCCTTCAGCCTCGACATCACCCTTTCCCACTTGGCGCCGGGCCAGGCACAAAAATGGCCATACGGCTGGAGATGGGTCCCCCGCCCAAGGAGCCAGCAGGGAAAACTATGCCTTGTTCTAAAGCTCTTTGGGAACCGCTTGCGTAGCCCCACAGACCTGGGGGCTGCAGGCTTTCCTATTGCCTTCAGACTCAAAACCACCCTTTCCCACCTGGCGCCGCACCAGGCACAAAAATGGCCATTCGGCTGGAGATGGGTCCCACGCCCAAAGAGCCAGCAGTGAAAACTATGCCTTGTTCTAAAGCTCTTTGTGAAACTCTTGCGTAGCCCCACAGACCTGGGGGCTGCAGGCTTTCCTGCTGCCTTCAGCCTCAAAGCCACCCTTTCCCACTTTGCACCGCGCCAGGCACAAAAATGGCCATACGGCTGGAGATGGGTCCCCTGCCAAAAGATCCACCAGGGAAAACTATGCCTTGTTCTAAAGCTCTTTGGGAACCTCTTGCGTAGCCCCACATACCTGGGGGCTGCGGGCTTTCCTGTTGCCTTCAACCTCAAAACCACCCTTTCCCACTACGCACCGCGCCAGGCCCAAAAATGGCCATACGGCTGGAGATGGGTCCCCTCCCAAAAGAGCCAGCAGGGAAAACTATGCCTTGTTCTAAAGCTCTTTGGGAACCGCTTGCGTAGCCCCACAGACCTGGGGGCTGCGGGCTTTCCTGCTGCCTTCAGCCTCAAAACCACCCTTTCCCACTACGCACCGCTCCAGGCACTAAAATGGCCATACGGCTGGAGATGGGTCCCCCGCCCAAAGAGCCAGCAGGGAAAACTATGCCTTGTTCTAAAGCTCTTTGGGAACCGCTTGCGTAGCCCCACAGACCTGGGGGCTGCAGGCTCTCCTGCTGCCTTCAGCCTCGACAACACCCTTTCCCACTTGGCGCCGCGCTACGCTCAAAAATGGCCTATGGCTGGAGAATGATCTCCCCCCCAAAGAGCCAGCAGGGAAAACTATGCCTTGTTCTAAAACTCTTTGGAAACCGCTTGCGTAGCCTCACAGACCTGGGGGCTGCTGTCTTTCCTGCTGCCTTCAGCCTCGACACCACCCTTTCCCACTTGGCGTCGCGCCAGGCACAAAAATGGCCATCCGGCTGGAGATGGGTCCCATGCCCAAAGAGCCATCAGGGAAAACTATGCCTTGTTCTAAAGCTCTTTGGGAACCGCATGCGTAGCCCCACAGACCTGGGGGCTGTGGGCTTTCCTGCTGCCTTCAGCCTCGACACCACCCTTTCCCACTTGGCGCCGGGCCAGGCACAAAAATGGCCATACGGCTGGAGCTGGGTCCCCCGCCCAAAGAGCCAGTAGGGAAAACTATGCCTTGTTCTAAAGCTCTTTGGGAACCGCTTGCTTGGCCCCACAGACCTGGGGGCTGCAGTCTTTGCTGCTGCCTTCAGACTCGACACCACCCTTTCCCACTACGCACCGCTCCAGGCACAAAAATGGCCATACGGCTGGAGATGGGTCCCCCGCCCAAAGAGCCAGGAGGGAAAACTATGCCTTCTTCTAAAGCTCTTTGGGAACCGCTTGCGTAGCCCCACAGACGTGGGGGCTGTGGGCTTTCCTGCTGCCTTCAGCCTCGACACCACCCTTTCCCACTTGGCGCCGGGCCAGGCACAAAAATGGCCATACGGCTGGAGATGGGTCCCCCGCCCAAAGAGCCAGCAGGGAAAACTATGCCTTGTTCTAAAGCTGTTTGGGAACCGCTTGCGTGGCCCCACAGACCTGGGGGCTGCAGGCTTTCCTGCTGCCTTCAGACTCGACACCACCCTTTCCCACTACACACCGCGGCAGGCACAAAAATGGCCATACGGCTGGAGATGGGTCCCCTGCCCAAAGAGCCAAGAGGGAAAACTATGCCTTGTTCTAAAGCTCTTTGGGAACCGCTTGCGTAGCCCCACAGACCTGGGGGCTGCAGGCTTTCCTGCTGCCTTCAGCCTCAAAGCCACCCTTTCCTACTTGGCGCCGGGCCAGGCACAAAAATGGCCATACGGCTGGAGATGGGTCCCCCGCCCAAAGAGCCAGCAGGGAAAACTATGCCTTGTTCTAAAGCTCTTTGGGAACCGCTTGCGTAGCCCCACAGACCTGGGGGCTGCAGGCTTTCCTATTGCCTTCAGACTCAAAACCACCCTTTCCCACCTGGCGCCGCACCAGGCACAAAAATGGCCATTCGGCTGGAGATGGGTCCCACGCCCAAAGAGCCAGCAGTGAAAACTATGCCTTGTTCTAAAGCTCTTTGTGAACCTCTTGCGTAGCCCCAGAGACCTGGGGGCTGCAGGCTTTCCTGCTGCCTTCAGCCTCAAAGCCACCCTTTCCCACTTGGCGCCGCGCCAGGCACAAAAATGGCCATACGGCTGGAGATGGGTCCCCCGCCCAAAGAGCCAGCAGGGAAAACTATGCCTTGTTCTAAAGCTCTTTGGGAACCGCTTGCGTAGCCCCAGAGACCTGGGGGCTGCAGGCTCTCTAGCTGCCTTCAGCCTCAACAACACCCTTTCCCACTTCACGCCGCGCTAGGCACAAAAATGGCCATACGGCTGGAGATGGGTCCCCCGCCCAGAGAGCCAGCAGGGAAAACTATGCCTTGTTCTAAAGCTCTTTGGGAACCGCTTGCGTGGCCCCACAGACCTGGGGGCTGCGGGCTTTCCTGCTGCCTTCAGCCTCGACACCACCCTTTCCCACTTGGCGCCGCGCTAGGCACAAAAATGGCCTATGGCTGGAGATGGGTCCCCCGCCCAAGGAGCCAGCAGGGAAAACTATGCCTTGTTCTAAAGCTCTTTGGGAACCGCTTGCGTAGCCCCACAGACCTGGGGGCTGCAGGCTTTGCTGCTGCCTTCAGCCTCGAAAACCACCCTTTCCCACTTGGCGCCGTGCCAGGCACAAAAATGGCCATACGGCTGCAGATGGGTCCCCCGCCCAAGGAGCCAGCAGGGAAAACTATGCCTTGTTCTAAAGCTCTTTGGGAACCGCTTGCGTAGCCCCACAGACCTGGGGGCTGCATGCTTTCCTGCTGCCTTCAGCCTCGACAACACCCTTTCCCACTTGGAGTCGCGCCAGGCACAAAAACGGCCTATGGCTAGAGAGGGGTCCCACGCCCAAAGAGCCATCAGGGAAAACTATGCCTTCTTCTAAAGCTCTTTGGGAACCGCTTGCGTAGCCCCACAGACCTGGGGGCTGCTGGCTTTGCTGCTGCCTTCAGCCTCGACACCACCCTTTCCCACTTGGCGCTGCGCTAGGCACAAAAATGGCCTATGGCTGGAGATGGGTCCCCCGCCCAAGGAGCCAGCAGGGAAAACTATGCCTTGTTCTAAAGCTCTTTGGGAACCGCTTGCGTAGCCCCACAGACCTGGGGGCTGCAGGCTTTGCTGGTGCCTTCAGCCTCAAAACCACCCTTTCCCACTTGGCGCCGTGCCAGGCACAAAAATGGCCTATGGCTGGAGATGGGTCCCCCGTCCAAGGAGCCAGCAGGGAAAACTATGCCTTGTTCTAAAGCTCTTTGGGAACCGCTTGCGTAGCCCCACAGACCTGGGGGCTGCAGGCTTTCCTGCTGCCTTCAGCCTCAAAGCCACCCTTTCCCACTTGGCGCCGCGCCAGGCTCAAAAATGGCCATAAGGCTGGATATGGGTCCCCTACCCAAGGAGCCAGCAGGGAAAACTATGCCTTGTTCTAAAGCTCTTTGGGAACCGCTTGCGTAGCCCCACAGTCCTGGGGGCTGCGGGCTTTGCTGCTGCCTTCAGCCTCGACAACACCCTTTCCCACTTGGCGCCGCATCAGGCACAAAAATGGCCTATGGCTGGAGATGGGTCCCATGCCCAAAGAGCCAGCAAGGAAAACTATGCCTTGTTCTAAAGCTCTTTGGGAACCGCTTGCGTAGCCCCACAGACCTGGGGGCTGCAGGCTTTCCTGTTGCCTTCAGCCTCAAAGCCACCCTTTCCCACTTGGCGCCGCGCCAGGCACAAAAATGGTCTATGGCTAGAGAGGGGTCCCACGCCCAAAGAGCCAGCAGGGAAAACTTTGCCTTGTTCTAAAGCTCTTTGGGAACCGCTTGCGTAGCCCCACAGACCTGTGGGTGCAGGCTTTGCGTCTGCCTTCAGCCTCAAAGCCACCCTTTCCCACTTGGCGCCGCGCCAGGCACAAAAATGGCCATATGGCTGGAGATGGGTCCCCTACCCAAGGAGCCAGCAGGGAAAACTATGCCTTGTTCTAAAGCTCTTTGGGAACCGCTTGCGTAGCCCCACAGACCTGGAGGCTGCAGGCTTTGCGTCTGCCTTCAGCCTCGAAAACCACCATTTCCCACTACGCACCGCGCCAGGCACAAAAATGGCCATACGGCTGGAGATGGGTCCCCCGCCCAAAGAGCCATCAGGGAAAACTATGCCTTGTTCTAAAGCTCTTTGGGAACCGCTTGCGTAGCCCCACAGACCTGGGGGCTGCGGGCTTTGCTGCTGCCTTCAGCCTCGACACCACCCTTTCCCACTTGGCGCCGCGCTAGGCACAAAAATGGCCTATGGCTGGAGATGGGTCCCCCGCCCAAGGAGCCAGCAGGGAAAACTATGCCTTGTTCTAAAGCTCTTTGGGAACCGCTTGCGTAGCCCCACAGACCTGGGGGCTGCGGGCTTTGCTGCTGCCTTCAGCCTCAAAGCCACCCTTTCCCACTTGGCGCCGCGCCAGGCACAAAAATGGCCATACGGCTGGAGATGGGTCCCCCACCCAAGGAGCCAGCAGTGAAAACTATGCCTTGTTCTAAAGCTCTTTGGGAACCGCTTGCGTAGCCCCACAGACCTGGGGGCTGCGGGCTTTCCTGCTGCCTTCAGCCTCAAAACCACCCTTTCCCACTTGGCGCCGTGCCAGGCACAAAAATGGCCATACGGCTGGAGATGGATCCCCCGCCCAAAGAGGCAGCAGGGAAAAATATGCCTTGTTCTAAAGCTCTTTGGGAACCGCTTGCGTGGCCCCACAGACCTGGGGGCTGCAGGCTTTCCTGCTGCCTTCAGCCTCAAAGCCACCCTTTCCCACTTGGCGCCGCGCCAGGCACAAAAATGGCCTATGGCTAGAGAGGGGTCCCACGCCCAAAGAGCCATCAGGGAAAACTATGCCTTGTTCTAAAGCTCTTTGGGAACCGCTTGCGTAGCCCCACAGACCTGGGGGCTGCAGGCTTTCCTGCTGCCTTCAGCCTCAAAGCCACCCTTTCCCACTTGGCGCCGCGCCAGGCTCAAAAATGGCCATACGGCTGGAGATGGGTCTCCCTCCCAAAGAGCCAGCAGGGAAAACTATGCCTTGTTCTAAAGCTCTTTGGGAACCGCTTGCGTAGCCCCACAGACCTGGGGGCTGCGGGCTTTCCTGCTGCCTTCAGCCTCGACACCACCCTTTCCCACTTGGCGCCGGGCCAGGCACAAAAATGGCCATACGGCTGGAGCTGGGTCCCCCGCCCAAAGAGCCAGAAGGGAAAACTATGCCTTGTTCTAAAGCTCTTTGGGAACCGCTTGCTTGGCCCCACAGACCTGGGGGCTGCAGTCTTTGCTGCTGCCTTCAGACTCGACACCACCCTTTCCCACTACGCACCGCGCCAGGCACAAAAATGGCCATACGGCTGGAGATGGGTCCCCCGCCCAAAGAGCCAGCAGGGAAAACTATGCCTTGTTCTAAAGCTCTTTGGGAACCGCTTGCGTAGCTCCACTGACGTGGGGGCTGTGGGCTTTGCTGCTGCCTTCAGCCTCGACACCACCCTTTCCCACTTGGCGCCGGGCCAGGCACAAAAATGGCCATACGGCTGGAGATGGGTCCCCCGCCCAAAGAGCCAGCAGGGAAAACTATGCCTTGTTCTAAAGCTGTTTGGGAACCGCTTGCTTGGCCCCACAGACCTGGGGGCTGCAGGCTTTCCTGCTGCCTTCAGACTCGACACCACCCTTTCCCACTACACACCGCGCCAGGCACAAAAATGGCCATACGGCTGGAGATGGGTCCCCTGCCCAAAGAGCCAAGAGGGAAAACTATGCCTTGTTCTAAAGCTCTTTGGGAACCGCTTGCGTAGCCCCACAGACCTGGGGGCTGCAGGCTTTCCTGCTGCCTTCAGCCTCGACATCACCCTTTCCTACTTGGCGCCGGGCCAGGCACAAAAATGGCCATACGGCTGGAGATGGGTCCCCCGCCCAAGGAGCCAGCAGGGAAAACTATGCCTTGTTCTAAAGCTCTTTGGGAACCGCTTGCGTAGCCCCACAGACCTGGGGGCTGCAGGCTTTCCTATTGCCTTCAGACTCAAAACCACCCTTTCCCACCTGGCGCCGCACCAGGCACAAAAATGGCCATTCGGCTGGAGATGGGTCCCACGCCCAAAGAGCCAGCAGTGAAAACTATGCCTTGTTCTAAAGCTCTTTGTGAACCTCTTGCGTAGCCCCAGAGACCTGGGGGCTGCAGGGTTTCCTGCTGCCTTCAGCCTCAAAGCCACCCTTTCCCACTTGGCGCCGCGCCAGGCACAAAAATGGCCATATGGCTGGAGATGGGTCCCCCGCCCAAAGAGCCAGCAGGGAAAACTATGCCTTGTTCTAAAGCTCTTTGGGAACCGCTTGCGTAGCCCCACAGACCTGGGGGCTGCGGGCTTTCCTGCTGCCTTCAGCCTCAAAACCACCCTTTCCCACTTGGCGCCGTGCCAGGCGCAAAAATGGCCATACGGCTGGAGATGGATCCCCCGCCCAAAGAGGCAGCAGGGAAAAATATGCCTTGTTCTAAAGCTCTTTGGGAACCGCTTGCGTGGCCCCACAGACCTGGGGGCTGCAGTCTTTCCTGCTGCCTTCAGCCTCGACACAACCCTTTCCCACTTGGCGCCGCTCCAGGCACAAAAATGGCCATACGGCTGGAGATGGGTCCCCCGCCCAAAGAGCCAGCAGGGAAAACTATGCCTTGTTCTAAAGCTCTTTGGGAACCGCTTGCGTAGCCCCACAGACCTGGGGGCTGCAGGCTTTCCTGCTGCCTTCAGCCTCGAAAACCACCCTTTCCCACTTGGCGCCGTGCCAGGCACAAAAATGGCCATACGGCTGGAGATGGGTCCCCCGCCCAAGGAGCCAGCAGGGAAAACTATGCCTTGTTCTAAAGCTCTTTGGGAACCGCTTTCGTAGCCCCACAGACCTGGGGGCTGCATGCTTTCCTGCTGCCTTCAGCCTCGACAACACCCTTTCCCACTTGGAGTCGTGCCAGGCACAAAAACGGCCTATGGCTAGAGAGGGGTCCCACGCCCAAAGAGCCATCAGGGAAAACTATGCCTTGTTCTAAAGCTCTTTGGGAACCGCTTGCGTAGCCCCACAGACCTGGGGGCTGCTGGCTTTGCTGCTGCCTTCAGCCTCGACACCACCCTTTCCCACTTGGCGCTGCGCTAGGCACAAAAATGGCCTATGGCTGGAGATGGGTCCCCCGCCCAAGGAGCCAGCAGGGAAAATTATGCCTTGTTCTAAAGCTCTTTGGGAACCGCTTGCGTAGCCCCACAGACCTGGGGGCTGCAGGCTTTGCTGCTGCCTTCAGCCTCAAAGCCACCCTTTCCCACTTGGCGCCGCGCCAGGCTCAAAAATGGCCATACGGCTGGAGATGGGTCTCCCGCCAAAAGAGCCAGCAGGGAAAACTATGCCTTGTTCTAAAGCTCTTTGGGAACCGCTTGCGTAGCCCCACAGACCTGGGGGCTGTGGGCTTTCCTGCTGCCTTCAGACTCGACAACACCCTTTCCCACTTGGCGCCGCGCCAGGCTCAAAAATGGCCATAAGGCTGGATATGGGTCCCCTACCCAAGGAGCCAGCAGGGAAAACTATGCCTTGTTCTAAAGCTCTTTGGGAACCGCTTGCGTAGCCCCACAGTCCTGGGGGCTGCGGGCTTTGCTGCTGCCTTCAGCCTCGACAACACCCTTTCCCACTTGGCGCCGCATCAGGCACAAAAATGGCCTATGGCTGGAGATGGGTCCCATGCCCAAAGAGCCAGCAAGGAAAACTATGCCTTGTTCTAAAGCTCTTTGGGAACCGCTTGCGTAGCCCCACAGACCTGGGGGCTGCGGGCTTTCCTGCTGCCTTCAGCCTCAAAACCACCCTTTCCCACTTGGCGCCGTGCCAGGCACAAAAATGGCCATACGGCTGGAGATGGATCCCCCGCCCAAAGAGGCAGCAGGGAAAAATATGCCTTGTTCTAAAGCTCTTTGGGAACCGCTTGCGTGGCCCCACAGACCTGGGGGCTGCAGGCTTTCCTGCTGCCTTCAGCCTCGACACAACCCTTTCCCACTTGGCGCCGCTCCAGGCACAAAAATGGCCATACGGCTGGAGATGGGTTCCCCGCCCAAAGAGCCAGCAGGGAAAACTATGCCTTGTTCTAAAGCTCTTTGGGAACCGCTTGCGTGGCCCCACAGACCTGGGGGCTGCGGGCTTTCCTGCTGCCTTCAGCCTCGACACCACCCTTTCCCACTTGGCGCCGCGCTAGGCACAAAAATGGCCTATGGCTGGAGATGGGTCCCCCGCCCAAGGAGCCAGCAGGGAAAACTATGCCTTGTTCTAAAGCTCTTTGGGAACCGCTTGCGTAGCCCCACAGACCTGGGGGCTGCAGGCTTTCCTGCTGCCTTCAGCCTCGAAAACCACCCTTTCCCACTTGGCGCCGTGCCAGGCACAAAAATGGCCATACGGCTGGAGATGGGTCCCCCGCCCAAGGAGCCAGCAGGGAAAACTATGCCTTGTTCTAAAGCTCTTTGGGAACCGCTTGCGTAGCCCCACAGACCTGGGGGCTGCATGCTTTCCTGCTGCCTTCAGCCTCGACAACACCCTTTCCCACTTGGAGTCGCGCCAGGCACAAAAACGGCCTATGGCTAGAGAGGGGTCCCACGCCCAAAGAGCCAGCAGGGAAAACTATGCCTTCTTCTAAAGCTCTTTGGGAACCGCTTGCGTAGCCCCACAGACCTGGGGGCTGCTGGCTTTGCTGCTGCCTTCAGCCTCGACACCACCCTTTCCCACTTGGCGCTGCGCTAGGCACAAAAATGGCCTATGGCTGGAGATGGGTCCCCCGCCCAAGGAGCCAGCAGGGAAAACTATGCCTTGTTCTAAAGCTCTTTGGGAACCGCTTGCGTAGCCCCACAGACCTGGGGGCTGCAGGCTTTGCTGCTGCCTTCAGCCTCAAAACCACCCTTTCCCACTTGGCGCCGTGCCAGGCACAAAAATGGCCTATGGCTGGAGATGTGTCCCCCGTCCAAGGAGCCAGCAGGGAAAACTATGCCTTGTTCTAAAGCTCTTTGGGAACCGCTTGCGTAGCCCCAGAGACCTGGGGGCTGCAGGCTTTCCTGCTGCCTTCAGCCTCAAAGCCACCCTTTCCCACTTGGCGCCGCGCCAGGCACAAAAATGGCCTATGGCTAGAGAGGGGTCCCACGCCCAAAGAGCCATCAGGGAAAACTATGCCTTGTTCTAAAGCCCTTTGGGAACCGCTTGCGTAGCCCCACAGACCTGGGGGCTGCAGGCTTTCCTGCTGCCTTCAGCCTCAAAGCCACCCTTTCCCACTTGGCGCCGCGCCAGGCTCAAAAATGGCCATATGGCTGGTGATGGGTCTCCCGCCCAAAGAGCCAGCAGGGAAAACTATGCCTTGTTCTAAAGCTCTTTGGGAACCGCTTGCGTAGCCCCACAGACCTGGGGGCTGTGGGCTTTCCTGCTGCCTTCAGCCTCAAAACCACCCTTTCCCACTTGGCACCGCGCTAGGCACTAAAATGAGCTACGGCTGGAGATGGGTCCCCCGCCCAAGGAGCCAGCAGGGAAAACTATGCCTTGTTCTAAAGCTCTTTGGGAACCGCTTGCGTAGCCCCACAGACCTGGGGGCTGCAGGCTTTGCTGCTGCCTTCAGACTCAAAGCCACCCTTTCCCACTTGGCGCCGCATCAGGCACAAAAATGGCCTATGGCTGGAGATGGGTCCCATGCCCAAAGAGCCAGCAAGGAAAACTATGCCTTGTTCTAAAGCTCTTTGGGAACCGCTTGCGTAGCCCCACAGACCTGGGGGCTGCAGGCTTTCCTGCTGCCTTCAGCCTCGACACAACCCTTTCCCACTTGGAGTCGCGCCAGGCACAAAAACGGCCTATGGCTAGAGAGGGGTCCCACGCCCAAAGAGCCATCAGGGAAAACTATGCCTTGTTCTAAAGCTCTTTGGGAACCGCTTGCGTAGCCCCACAGACCTGGGGGCTGCAGGCTTTACTGCTGCCTTCAGCCTCAAAACCACCCTTTCCCACTTGGCGCCGCGCCAGGCACAAAAATGGCCATATGACTGGAGTTGGGTCCCATGCCCAAAGAGCCAGCAGGGAAAACTTTGCCTTGTTCTAAAGCTCTTTGGGAACCGCTTGCGTAGCCCCACAGACCTGTGGGGTGCAGGCTTTGCGTCTGCCTTCAGCCTCAAAGCCACCCTTTCCCACATGGCGCCGCGCCAGCACAAAAATGGCCATATGGCTGGAGATGGGTCCCCTACCCAAGGAGCCAGCAGGGAAAACTATGCCTTGTTCTAAAGCTCTTTGGGAACCGCTTGCGTAGCCCCACAGACCTGGGGGCTGCAGGCTCTCCTGCTGCCTTCAGCCTCGACAACACCCTTTCCCACTTCACGCCGCGCTAGGCACAAAAATGGCCTATGGCTGGAGATGGGTCCCCTCCCAAAAGAGCCAGCAGGGAAAACTATGCCTTGTTCTAAAACTCTTTGGGAACCGCTTGCGTAGCCTCACAGACCTGGGGGCTGCTGTCTTTCCTGCTGCCTTCAGCCTCGACACCACCCCTTTCCCACTTGGCGTCGCGCCAGGCACAAAAATGGCCATACAGCTGGAGATGGGTCCCATGCCCAAAGAGCCAGCAGGGAAAACTATGCCATGTTCTAAAGCTCTTTGGGAACCGCTTGCGTAGCCCCACAGACCTGGGGGCTGTGGGCTTTCCTGCTGCCTTCAGCCTCGACACCACCCTTTCCCACTTGCGCCGGGCCAGGCACAAAAATGGCCATACGGCTGGAGATGGGTCCCCCGCCCAAAGAGCCAGCAGGGATAAACTATGCCTTGTTCTAAAGCTGTTTGGGAACCGCTTGCTTGGCCCCACAGACCTGGGGGCTGCAGGCTTTCCTGCTGCCTTCAGACTCGACACCACCCTTTCCCACTACACACCGCGCCAGGCACAAAAATGGCCATACGGCTGGAGATGGGTCCCCTGCCCAAAGAGCCAAGAGGGAAAACTATGCCTTGTTCTAAAGCTCTTTGGGAACCGCTTGCGTAGCCCCACAGACCTGGGGGCTGCAGGCTTTCCTATTGCCTTCAGACTCAAAACCACCCTTTCCCACCTGGCGCCGCACCAGGCACAAAAATGGCCATTCGGCTGGAGATGGGTCCCACGCCCAAAGAGCCAGCAGTGAAAACTATGCCTTGTTCTAAAGCTCTTTGGGAACCGCTTGCGTAGCCCCACAGACCTGGGGGCTGCAGGCTTTACTGCTGCCTTCAGCCTCAAAGCCACCCTTTCCCACTTGGCGCCGCGCCAGGCACAAAAATGGCCATATGGCTGGAGATGGGTCCCCCGCCCAAAGAGCCAGCAGGGAAAACTATGCCTTGTTCTAAAGCTCTTTGGGAACCGCTTGCGTAGCCCCACAGACCTGGGGGCTGCAGGCTTTCCTATTGCCTTCAGACTCAAAACCACCCTTTCCCACCTGGCGCCGCACCAGGCACAAAAATGGCCATTCGGCTGGAGATGGGTCCCACGCCCAAAGAGCCAGCAGTGAAAACTATGCCTTGTTCTAAAGCTCTTTGGGAACCGCTTGCGTAGCCCCACAGACCTGGGGGCTGCAGGCTTTACTGCTGCCTTCAGCCTCAAAGCCACCCTTTCCCACTTGGCGCCGCATCAGGCACAAAAATGGCCATATGACTGGAGATGGGTCCCCTACCCAAGGAGCCAGCAGGGAAAACTATGCCTTGTTCTAAAGCTCTTTGGGAACCGCTTGCGTAGCCCCACAGACCTGTGGGTGCAGGCTTTGCGTCTGCCTTCAGCCTCAAAGCCACCCTTTCCCACTTGGCGCCGCGCCAGGCACAAAAATGGCCATATGGCTGGAGATGGGTCCCCTACTCAAGGAGCCAGCAGGGAAAACTATGCCTTGTTCTAAAGCTCTTTGGGAACCGCTTGCGTAGCCCCACAGACCTGGGGGCTGCAGGCTCTCCTGCTGCCTTCAGCCTCGACAACACCCTTTCCCACTTGGCGCCGCGCTAGGCACAAAAATGGCCTATGGCTGGAGATGGATCCCCTCCCGAAAGAGCCAGCAGGGAAAACTATGCCTTGTTCTAAAACTCTTTGGGAACCGCTTGCGTAGCCTCACAGACCTGGGGGCTGCTGTCTTTCCTGCTGCCTTCAGCCTCGACACCACCCTTTCCCACTTGGCGTCGCGCCAGGCACAAAAATGGCCATACAGCTGGAGATGGGCCCCCTCCCAAAAGAGCCAGCAGGGAAAACTATGCCATGTTCTAAAGCTCTTTGGGAACCGCTTGCGTAGCCCCACAGACCTGGGGGCTGTGGGCTTTCCTGCTGCCTTCAGCCTCGACACCACCCTTTCCCACTTGGCGCCGGGCCAGGCACAAAAATGGCCATACGGCTGGAGATGGGTCCCCCGCCCAAAGAGCCAGCAGGGAAAACTATGCCTTGTTCTAAAGCTGTTTGGGAACCGCTTGCGTAGCCCCACAGACCTGGGGGCTGCAGGCTTTCCTATTGCCTTCAGACTCAAAACCACCCTTTCCCACCTGGCGCCGCACCAGGCACAAAAATGGCCATTCGGCTGGAGATGGGTCCCACGCCCAAAGAGCCAGCAGTGAAAACTATGCCTTGTTCTAAAGCTCTTTGGGAACCGCTTGCGTAGCCCCACATACCTGGGGGCTGCGGGCTTTCCTGTTGCCTTCAACCTCAAAACCACCCTTTCCCACTACGCACCGCGCCAGGCCCAAAAATGGCCATACGGCTGGAGATGGGTCCCCTCCCAAAAGAGCCAGCAGGGAAAACTATGCCTTGTTCTAAAGCTCTTTGGGAACCGCTTGCGTAGCCCCACAGACCTGGGGGCTGCGGGCTTTCCTGCTGCCTTCAGCCTCAAAACCACCCTTTCCCACTACGCACCGCGCCAGGCACAAAAATGGCCATACGGCTGGAGATGGGTCCCCCGCCCAAAGAGCCAGCAGGGAAAACTATGCCTTGTTCTAAAGCTCTTTGGGAACCGCTTGCGTAGCCCCACAGACCTGGGGGCTGCAGGCTCTCTTGCTGCCTTCAGCCTCAACAACACCCTTTCCCACTTCACGCCGCGCTAGGCACAAAAATGGCCTATGGCTGGAGATGGGTCTCCCGCCCAAAGAGCCAGCAGGGAAAACTATGTTTGTTCTAAAGCTCTTTGGGAACCGCTTGCGTAGCCCCACAGACCTGGGGGCTGTGGGCTTTCCTGCTGCCTTCAGCCTCGACACCACCCTTTCCCACTTGGCGCCGGGCCAGGCACAAAAATGGCCATACGGCTGGAGATGGGTCCCCTCCCAAAAGAGCCAGCAGGGAAAACTATGTCTTGTTCTAAAGCTCTTTGGGAACCGCTTGCGTAGCCCCACAGACCTGGGGGCTGCGGGCTTTCCTGCTGCCTTCAGCCTCGACACCACCCTTTCCCACTTGGCGCTGCGCCAGGAACAAAAATGGCCTATGGCTAGAGATGGGCCCCCCGCCCAAAGAGCCAGCAGGGAAAACTATGCCTTGTTCTAAAGCTCTTTGGGAACCACTTGCGTAGCCCCACAGACCTGGGGGCTGCGGGCTTTGCTGCTGTCTTCAGCCTCGACAACACCCTTTCCCACTTGGCGCCGCGCCAGGCACAAAAATGGCCATACAGCTGGAGATGCGTCCCCCGCCCAAAGAGCCAGCAGGGAAAACTATGCCTTGTTCTAAAGCTCTTTGGGAACCGCTTGCGTAGCCGCACAGACCTGGGGGCTGCGGGCTTTCCTGCTGCCTTCAGCCTCAAAGCCACACTTTCCCACTTTGCGCCGCGCCAGGCTCAAAAATGGCCTATGGCTGGAGATGGGTCCCCCGCCCAAAGAGCCAGCAGGGAAAACTATGCCTTGTTCTAAAGCTCTTTGGGAACCGCTTGCGTAGCCCCACAGACCTGGGGGCTGCAGGCTTTGCTGCTGCCTTCAGCCTCGACACCACCCTTTCCCACTTGGCGCCGCGCCAGGCACAAAAATGGCCTATGGCTGGAGATGCGTCCCATGCCCAAAGAGACAGCAAGGAAAACTATGCCTTGTTCTAAAGCTCTTTGGGAAGCGCTTGCGTAGCCCCACAGACCTGGGGGCTGCAGGCTTTCCTGCTGCCTTCAGCCTCGACACCACCCTTTCCCACTTGGCGCCGGGCCAGGCTCAAAAATGGCCATACGGCTGGAGATGGGTCCCCTGCCAAGAGAGCCAACAGGGAAAACTATGCCTTGTTCTAAAGCTCTTTGGGAACCGCTTGCGTAGCCCCACAGACCTGGGGGCTGCGGGCTTTCCTGCTGCCTTCAGCCTCAAAACCACCCTTTCCCACTACGCACCGCGCCAGGCACAAAAATGGCCTATGGCTGGAGATGGGTCCCATGCCCAAAGAGCCATTAGGGAAAACTATGCCTTGTTCTAAAGCTCTTTGGGAACCGCTTGCGTAGCCCCACAGACCTGGGGGCTGCAGGCTTTCCTGCTTCCTTCAGCCTCAAAACCACCCTTTCCCACTTGGCACCGCGCCAGGCACTAAAATGGCCATACGGCTGGAGATGGGTCCCCTCCCAAAAGGGACAACAGGGAAAACTATGCCTTGTTCTAAAGCTCTTTGGGAACCGCTTGCGTAGCCCCACAGACCTGGGGGCTGCGGGCTTTCCTGCTGCCTTCAGCCTCGACACCACCCTTTCCCACTTGGCGTCGCGCCAGGCACAAAAATGGCCATATGGCTGGAGATGGGTCCCCCGCCCAAAGAGCCAGCAGGGAAAACTATGCCTTGTTCTAAAGCTCTTTGGGAACCGCTTGCGTAGCCTGACAGACCTGGGGGCTGCTGTCTTTCCTGCTGCCTTCAGCCTCGACACCACCCTTTCCCACTTGGCGTCGCGCCAGGCACAAAAATGGCCATCCGGCTGGAGATGGGTCCCATGCCAAAAGAGCCAGCAGGGAAAACTATGCCTTGTTCTAAAGCTCTTTGGGAACCACTTGCGTAGCCCCACAGACCTGGGGGCTGTGGGCTTTCCTGCTGCCTTCAGCCGCAAAACCACCCTTTCCCACTACGCACCGCGACAGGCATAAAAATAGCCATACGGCTGGAGATGGGTCGCCCGCCCAAAGAGCCAGCAGGGAAAACTATGCCTTGTTCTAAAGCTCTTTGGGAACCGCTTGCGTAGCCCCACAGACCTGGGGGCTGCAGGCTTTGCTGCTGCCTTCAGACTCAAAGCCACCCTTTCCCACTTGGCGCCGCATCAGGCACAAAAATGGCCTATGGCTGGAGATGGGTCCCATGCCCAAAGAGCCAGCAAGGAAAACTATGCCTTGTTCTAAAGCTCTTTGGGAACCGCTTGCGTAGCCCCACAGACCTGGGGGCTGCAGGCTTTCCTGCTGCCTTCAGCCTCGACAACACCCTTTCCCACTACACACCGCGCCAGGCACAAAAACGGCCTATGGCTAGAGAGGGGTCCCACGCCCAAAGAGCCATCAGGGAAAACTATGCCTTGTTCTAAAGCTCTTTGGGAACCGCTTGCGTAGCCCCACAGACCTGGGGGCTGCAGGCTTTACTGCTGCCTTCAGCCTCAAAGCCACCCTTTCCCACTTGGCGCCGCGCCAGGCACAAAAATGGCCATATGACTGGAGATGGGTCCCCTACCCAAGGAGCCAGCAGGGAAAACTATGCCTTGTTCTAAAGCTCTTTGGGAACCGCTTGCGTAGCCCCACAGACCTGTGGGTGCAGGCTTTGCGTCTGCCTTCAGCCTCAAAGCCACCCTTTCCCACTTGGCGCCGCGCCAGGCACAAAAATGGCCATATGGCTGGAGATGGGTCCCCTACGCAAGGAGCCAGCAGGGAAAACTATGCCTTGTTCTAAAGCTCTTTGGGAACCGCTTGCGTAGCCCCACAGACCTGGGGGCTGCAGGCTCTCCTGCTGCCTTCAGCCTCGACAACACCCTTTCCCACTTGGCGCCGCGCTAGGCACAAAAATGGCCTATGGCTGGAGATGGGTCCCCTCCCAAAAGAGCCAGCAGGGAAAACTATGCCTTGTTCTAAAACTCTTTGGGAACCGCTTGCGTAGCCACACAGACCTGGGGGTTGCTGTCTTTCCTGCTGCCTTCAGCCTCGACACCACCCTTTCCCACTTGGCGTCGCGCCAGGCACAAAAATGGCCATACAGCTGGAGATGGGTCCCATGCCCAAAGAGCCAGCAGGGAAAACTATGCCATGTTCTAAAGCTCTTTGGGAACCGCTTGCGTAGCCCCACAGACCTGGGGGCTGTGGGCTTTCCTGCTGCCTTCAGCCTCGACACCACCCTTTCCCACTTGGCGCCGGGCCAGGCACAAAAATGGCCATACGGCTGGAGCTGGGTCCCCCGCCCAAAGAGCCAGCAGGGAAAACTATGCCTTGTTCTAAAGCTGTTTGGGAACCGCTTGCTTGGCCCCACAGACCTGGGGGCTGCAGGCTTTCCTGCTGCCTTCAGACTCGACACCACCCTTTCCCACTACGCACCGCGCCAGGCACAAAAATGGCCATACGGCTGGAGATGGGTCCCCTGCCCAAAGAGCCAAGAGGGAAAACTATGCCTTGTTCTAAAGCTCTTTGGGAACCGCTTGCGTAGCCCCACAGACCTGGGGGCTGCAGGCTTTCCTGCTGCCTTCAGCCTCGACATCACCCTTTCCCACTTGGCGCCGGGCCAGGCACAAAAATGGCCATACGGCTGGAGATGGGTCCCCCGCCCAAAGAGCCAGCAGGGAAAACTATGCCTTGTTCTAAAGCTCTTTGGGAACCGCTTGCGTAGCCCCACAGACCTGGGGGCTGCAGGCTTTCCTATTGCCTTCAGACTCAAAACCACCCTTTCCCACCTGGCGCCGCACCAGGCACAAAAATGGCCATTCGGCTGGAGATGGGTCCCACGCCCAAAGAGCCAGCAGTGAAAACTATGCCTTGTTCTAAAGCTCTTTGTGAACCTCTTGCGTAGCCCCAGAGACCTGGGGGCTGCAGGCTATCCTGCTGCCTTCAGCCTCAAAGCCACCCTTTCCCACTTGGCACCGCGCCAGGCACAAAAATGGCCATACGGCTGGAGATGGGTCCCCTGCCAAAAGATCCAGCAGGGAAAACTATGCCTTGTTCTAAAGCTCTTTGGGAACCGCTTGCGTAGCCCCACAGACCTGGGGGCTGCGGGCTTTCCTGCTGCCTTCAGCCTCAAAACCACCCTTTCCCACTACGCACCGCGCCAGGCACAAAAATGGCCATACGGCTGGAGATGGGTCCCCCGCCCAAAGAGCCAGCAGGGAAAACTATGCCTTGTTCTAAAGCTCTTTGGGAACCGCTTGCGTAGCCCCACAGACCTGGGGGCTGCAGGCTCTCCTGCTGCCTTCAGCCTTGACAACACCCTTTCCCACTTGGCGCCGCGCTAGGCTCAAAAATGGCCTATGGCTGGAGATGGGTCCCCCGCCCAAAGAGCCAGCAGGGAAAACTATGCCTTGTTCTAAAACTCTTTGGAAACCGCTTGCGTAGCCTCACAGACCTGGGGGCTGCTGTCTTTCCTGCTGCCTTCAGCCTCGACACCACCCTTTCCCACTTGGCGTCGCGCCAGGCACAAAAATGGCCATCCGGCTGGAGATGGGTCCCATGCCCAAAGAGCCAAGAGGGAAAACTATGCCTTGTTCTAAAGCTCTTTGGGAACCGCTTGCGTAGCCCCACAGACCTGGGGGCTAAGGGCTTTCCTGCTGCCTTCAGCCTCGACACAACCCTTTCCCACTTGGCGCCGGGCCAGGCACAAAAATGGCCATACGGCTGGAGCTGGGTCCCCCGCCCAAAGAGCCAGCAGGGAAAACTATGCCTTGTTCTAAAGCTCTTTGGGAACCGCTTGCTTGGCCCCACAGACCTGGGGGCTGCAGTCTTTGCTGCTGCCTTCAGACTCGACACCACCCTTTCCCACTACGCACCGCGCCAGGCACAAAAATGGCCATACGGCTGGAGATGGGTCCCCCGCCCAAAGAGCCAGCAGGGAAAACTATGCCTTGTTCTAAAGCTCTTTGGGAACCGCTTGCGTAGCCCCACAGACGTGGGGGCTGCGGGCTTTCCTGCTGCCTTCAGCCTCGACACCACCCTTTCCCACTTGGCGCCGGGCCAGGCACAAAAATGGCCATACGGCTGGAGATGGGTCCCCCGCCCAAAGAGCCAGCAGGGAAAACTATGCCTTGTTCTAAAGCTCTTTGGGAACCGCTTGCTTGGCCCCACAGACCTGGGGGCTGCAGGCTTTCCTGTTGCCTTCAGACTCGACACCACCCTTTCCCACTACGCACCGCGCCAGGCACAAAAATGGCCATACGGCTGGAGATGGGTCCGCTGCCCAAAGAGCCAAGAGGGAAAACTATGCCTTGTTCTAAAGCTCTTTGGGAACCGCTTGCGTAGCCCCACAGACCTGGGGGCTGCAGGCTTTCCTGCTGCCTTCAGCCTCGACATCACCCTTTCCTACTTGGCGCCAGGCCAGGCACAAAAATGGCCATACGGCTGGAGATGGGTCCCCCGCCCAAAGAGCCAGCAGGGAAAACTATGCCTTGTTCTAAAGCTCTTTGGGAACCGCTTGCGTAGCCCCACAGACCTGGGGGCTGCAGGCTTTCCTATTGCCTTCAGACTCAAAACCACCCTTTCCCACCTGGCGCCGCACCAGGCACAAAAATGGCCATTCGGCTGGAGATGGGTCCCACGCCCAAAGAGCCAGCAGTGAAAACTATGCCTTGTTCTAAAGCTCTTTGTGAACCTCTTGCGTAACCCCAGAGACCTGGGGGCTGCGGGCTTTCCTGCTGCCTTCAGCCTCAAAGCCACCCTTTCCCACTTGGCGCCGCGCCAGGCACAAAAATGGCCATACGGCTGGAGATGGGTCCCCCGCCCAAAGAGCCAGCAGGGAAAACTATGCCTTGTTCTAAAGCTCTTTGGGAACCGCTTGCGTAGCCCCAGAGACCTGGGGGCTGCAGGCTCTCTTGCTGCCTTCAGCCTCAACAACACCCTTTCCCACTTCACGCCGCGCTAGGCACAAAAATGGCCTATGGCTGGAGATGGGTCTCCCGCCCAAAGAGCCAGCAGGGAAAACTATGTTTGTTCTAAAGCTCTTTGGGAACCGCTTGCGTAGCCCCACAGACCTGGGGGCTGTGGGCTTTCCTGCTGCCTTCAGCCTCGACACCACCCTTTCCCACTTGGCGCCGGGCCAGGCACAAAAATGGCCATACGGCTGGAGATGCGTCCCCTCCCAAAAGAGCCAGCAGGGAAAACTATGTCTTGTTCTAAAGCTCTTTGGGAACCGCTTGCGTAGCCCCACAGACCTGGGGGCTGCGGGCTTTCCTGCTGCCTTCAGCCTCGACACCACCCTTTCCCACTTGGCGCTGCGCCAGGAACAAAAATGGCCTATGGCTAGAGATGGGCCCCCCGCCCAAAGAGCCAGCAGGGAAAACTATGCCTTGTTCTAAAGCTCTTTGGGAACCGCTTGCGTAGCCCCACAGACCTGGGGGCTGCGGGCTTTGCTGCTGTCTTCAGCCTCGACACCACCCTTTCCCACTTGGCGCCGCGCCAGGCACAAAAATGGCCATACAGCTGGAGATGCGTCCCCCGCCCAAAGAGCCAGCAGGGAAAACTATGCCTTGTTCAAAAGCTCTTTGGGAACCGCTTGCGTAGCCCCACACACCTGGGGGCTGCGGGCTTTCCTGCTGCCTTCAGCCTCGACACCACCCTTTCCCACTTGGCGCCGCGCTAGGCACAAAAATTGCCTGTGGCTGGAGATGGGTCTCCCGCCCAAAGAGCCAGCAGGGAAAACTATGCCTTGTTCTAATGCTCTTTGTGAACCGCTTGCGTAGCCGCACAGACCTGGGGGCTGCGGGCTTTCCTGCTGCCTTCAGCCTCAAAGCCACCCTTTCCAACTTTGCGCCGCGCCAGGCTCAAAAATGGCCTATGGCTGGAGATGGGTCCCCCGCCCAAAGAGCCAGCAGTTAAAACTATGCCTTGTTCTAAAGCTCTTTGGGAACCGCTTGCGTAGCCCCACAGACCTGGGGGCTGCAGGCTTTCCTGGTGCCTTCAGCCTCGACACCACCCTTTCCCACTTGGCGCCGCGCCAGGCACAAAAATGGCCTATGGCTGGAGATGCGTCCCATGCCCAAAGAGACAGCAAGGAAAACTATGCCTTGTTCTAAAGCTCTTTGGGAACCGCTTGCGTAGCCCCACAGACCTGGGGGCTGCAGGCTTTCCTGCTGCCTTCAGCCTCGACATCACCCTTTCCCACTTGGCGCCGGGCCAGGCACAAAAATGGCCATACGGCTGGAGATGGGTCCCCCGCCCAAAGAGCCAGCAGGGAAAACTATGCCTTGTTCTAAAGCTCTTTGGGAACCGCTTGCGTAGCCCCACAGACCTGGGGGCTGCAGGCTTTCCTATTGCCTTCAGACTCAAAACCACCCTTTCCCACCTGGCGCCGCACCAGGCACAAAAATGGCCATTCGGCTGGAGATGGGTCCCACGCCCAAAGAGCCAGCAGTGAAAACTATGCCTTGTTCTAAAGCTCTTTGTGAACCTCTTGCGTAGCCCCACAGACCTGGGGGCTGCAGGCTATCCTGCTGCCTTCAGCCTCAAAGCCACCCTTTCCCACTTGGCACCGCGCCAGGCACAAAAATGGCCATACGGCTGGAGATGGGTCCCCTGCCAAAAGATCCAGCAGGGAAAACTATGCCTTGTTCTAAAGCTCTTTGGGAACCGCTTGCGTAGCCCCACAGACCTGGGGGCTGCGGGCTTTCCTGCTGCCTTCAGCCTCAAAACCACCCTTTCCCACTACGCACCGCGCCAGGCACAAAAATGGCCATACGGCTGGAGATGGGTCCCCCGCCCAAAGAGCCAGCAGGGAAAACTATGCCTTGTTCTAAAGCTCTTTGGGAACCGCTTGCGTAGCCCCACAGACCTGGGGGCTGCAGGCTCTCCTGCTGCCTTCAGCCTCGACAACACCCTTTCCCACTTGGCGCCGCGCTAGGCTCAAAAATGGCCTATGGCTGGAGATGGGTCCCCCGCCCAAAGAGCCAGCAGGGAAAACTATGCCTTGTTCTAAAACTCTTTGGAAACCGCTTGCGTAGCCTCACAGACCTGGGGGCTGCTGTCTTTCCTGCTGCCTTCAGCCTCGACACCACCCTTTCCCACTTGGCGTCGCGCCAGGCACAAAAATGGCCATCCGGCTGGAGATGGGTCCCATGCCCAAAGAGCCAAGAGGGAAAACTATGCCTTGTTCTAAAGCTCTTTGGGAACCGCTTGCGTAGCCCCACAGACCTGGGGGCTGCAGGCTTTCCTATTGCCTTCAGACTCAAAACCACCCTTTCCCACCTGGCGCCGCACCAGGCACAAAAATGGCCATTCGGCTGGAGATGGGTCCCACGCCCAAAGAGCCAGCAGTGAAAACTATGCCTTGTTCTAAAGCTCTTTGTGAACCTCTTGCGTAACCCCAGAGACCTGGGGGCTGCGGGCTTTCCTGCTGCCTTCAGCCTCAAAGCCACCCTTTCCCACTTGGCGCCGCGCCAGGCACAAAAATGGCCATACGGCTGGAGATGGGTCCCCCGCCCAAAGAGCCAGCAGGGAAAACTATGCCTTGTTCTAAAGCTCTTTGGGAACCGCTTGCGTAGCCCCAGAGACCTGGGGGCTGCAGGCTCTCTTGCTGCCTTCAGCCTCAACAACACCCTTTCCCACTTCACGCCGCGCTAGGCACAAAAATGGCCTATGGCTGGAGATGGGTCTCCCGCCCAAAGAGCCAGCAGGGAAAACTATGTTTGTTCTAAAGCTCTTTGGGAACCGCTTGCGTAGCCCCACAGACCTGGGGGCTGTTGGCTTTCCTGCTGCCTTCAGCCTCGACACCACCCTTTCCCACTTGGCGCCGGGCCAGGCACAAAAATGGCCATACGGCTGGAGATGCGTCCCCTCCCAAAAGAGCCAGCAGGGAAAACTATGTCTTGTTCTAAAGCTCTTTGGGAACCGCTTGCGTAGCCCCACAGACCTGGGGGCTGCGGGCTTTCCTGCTGCCTTCAGCCTCGACACCACCCTTTCCCACTTGGCGCTGCGCCAGGAACAAAAATGGCCTATGGCTAGAGATGGGCCCCCCGCCCAAAGAGCCAGCAGGGAAAACTATGCCTTGTTCTAAAGCTCTTTGGGAACCGCTTGCGTAGCCCCACAGACCTGGGGGCTGCGGGCTTTGCTGCTGTCTTCAGCCTCGACACCACCCTTTCCCACTTGGCGCCGCGCCAGGCACAAAAATGGCCATACAGCTGGAGATGCGTCCCCCGCCCAAAGAGCCAGCAGGGAAAACTATGCCTTGTTCAAAAGCTCTTTGGGAACCGCTTGCGTAGCCCCACACACCTGGGGGCTGCGGGCTTTCCTGCTGCCTTCAGCCTCGACACCACCCTTTCCCACTTGGCGCCGCGCTAGGCACAAAAATTGCCTGTGGCTGGAGATGGGTCTCCCGCCCAAAGAGCCAGCAGGGAAAACTATGCCTTGTTCTAATGCTCTTTGTGAACCGCTTGCGTAGCCGCACAGACCTGGGGGCTGCGGGCTTTCCTGCTGCCTTCAGCCTCAAAGCCACCCTTTCCAACTTTGCGCCGCGCCAGGCTCAAAAATGGCCTATGGCTGGAGATGGGTCCCCCGCCCAAAGAGCCAGCAGTTAAAACTATGCCTTGTTCTAAAGCTCTTTGGGAACCGCTTGCGTAGCCCCACAGACCTGGGGGCTGCAGGCTTTCCTGGTGCCTTCAGCCTCGACACCACCCTTTCCCACTTGGCGCCGCGCCAGGCACAAAAATGGCCTATGGCTGGAGATGCGTCCCATGCCCAAAGAGACAGCAAGGAAAACTATGCCTTGTTCTAAAGCTCTTTGGGAACCGCTTGCGTAGCCCCACAGACCTGGGGGCTGCGGGCCTTCCTGCTGCCTTCAGCCTCAAAACCACCCTTTCCCACTACGCACCGCGCCAGGCACAAAAATGGCCTATGGCTGGAGATGGGTCCCATGCCCAAAGAGCCATTAGGGAAAACTATGCCTTGTTCTAAAGCTCTTTGGGAACCGCTTGCGTAGCCCCACAGACCTGGGGGCTGCAGGCTTTCCTGCTTCCTTCAGCCTCAAAACCACCCTTTCCCACTTGGCACCGCGCCAGGCACTAAAATGGCCATACGGCTGGAGATGGGTCCCCTCCCAAAAGAGACAACAGGGAAAACTATGCCTTGTTGTAAAGCTCTTTGGGAACCGCTTGCGTAGCCCCACAGACCTGGGGGCTGCGGGCTTTCCTGCTGCCTTCAGCCTCAAAACCACCCTTTCCCACTTGGCGTCGCGCCAGGCACAAAAATGGCCATCCGGCTGGAGATGGGTCCCACGCCCAAAGAGCCAGCAGGGAAAACTATGCCTTGTTCTAAAGCTCTTTGGGAACCGCTTGCGTAGCCTGACAGACCTGGGGGCTGCTGTCTTTCCTGCTGCCTTCAGCCTCGACACCACCCTTTCCCACTTGGCGTCGCGCCAGGCACAAAAATGGCCATCCGGCTGGAGATGGGTCCCATGCCAAAAGAGCCAGCAGGGAAAACTATGCCTTGTTCTAAAGCTCTTTGGGAACCGCTTGCGTAGCCCCACAGACCTGGGGGCTGTGGGCTTTCCTGCTGCCTTTAGCCTCAAAACCACCCTTTCCCACTACGCACCGCGACAGGCATAAAAATAGCCATACGGCTGGAGATGGGTCGCCCGCCCAAAGAGCCAGCAGGGAAAACTATGCCTTGTTCTAAAGCTCTTTGGGAACCGCTTGCGTAGCCCCACAGACCTGGGGGCTGCGGACTTTCCTGTTGCCTTCAGACTCGACACCACCCTTTCCCACTTGGCGCTGCGCCAGGCACAAAAATGGTCATACGGCTGGAGATGGGTCCCCCGCCCAAAGAGCCAGCAGGGAAAACTATGCCTTGTTCTAAAGCTCTTTGGGAACCGCTTGCGTAGCCCCACAGACCTGGGGGCTGCGGGCTTTCCTGCTGCCTTCAGCCTCAAAACCATCCTTTCCCACTACGCACCGCGACAGGCATAAAAATAGCCATACGGCTGGAGATGGGTCCCCCGCCCAAAGAGCCAGCAGGGAAAACTATGCCTTGTTCTAAAGCTCTTTGGGAACCGCTTGCGTAGCCCCACAGACCTGGGGGCTGCGGGCTTTCCTGTTGCCTTCAGACTCGACACCACCCTTTCCCACTTGGCGCTGCGCCAGGCACAAAAATGGCCATACGGCTGGAGATGGGTCCCCCGCCCAAAGAACAAGCAGGGAAAACTATGCCTTGTTCTAAAGCTCTTTGGGAACCGCTTGCTTGGCCGCACAGACCTGGGGTCTGCGGGCTTTCCTGCTGCCTTCAGCCTCGACACCACCCTTTCCCACTTGGCGCCGGGCCAGGCACAAAAATGGCCATACGGCTGGAGATGGGTCCCCTGCCAAAAGAGACAACAGGGAAAACTATGCCTTGTTCTAAAGCTCTTTGGGAACCGCTTGCGTAGCCCCACAGACCTGGGGGCTGCGGGCTTTCCTGCTGCCTTCAGCCTCAAAACCACTCTTTCCCACTACGCACCGCGCCAGGCACAAAAATGGCCATACGGCTGGAGATGGGTCCCCCGCCCAAAGAGCCATCAGGGAAAACTATGCCTTGTTCTAAAGCTCTTTGGGAACCGCTTGCGTAGCCCCACAGACCTGGGGGCTGCGGACTTTCCTGTTGCCTTCAGACTCGACACCACCCTTTCCCACTTGGCGCTGCGCCAGGCACAAAAATGGTCATACGGCTGGAGATGGGTCCCCCGCCCAAAGAGCCAGCAGGGAAAACTATGCCTTGTTCTAAAGCTCTTTGGGAACCGCTTGCGTAGCCCCACAGACCTGGGGGCTGCAGGCTTTGCTGCTTCCTTCAGCCTCAAAACCACCCTTTCCCACTTGGCGCCGCGCCAGGCACAAAAATGGCCATATGGCTGGAGATGGGTCCCCTACCCAAGGAGCCAGCAGGGAAAACTATGCCTTGTTCTAAAGCTCTTTGGGAACCGCTTGCTTGGCCCCACAGACCTGGGGTCTGCGGGCTTTCCTGCTGCCTTCAGCCTCGACACCACCCTTTCCCACTTGGCGCCGGGCCAGGCACAAAAATGGCCATAGGGCTGGAGATGGGTCCCCTGCGAAAAGAGACAACAGGGAAAACTATGCCTTGTTCTAAAGCTCTTTGGGAACCGCTTGCGTAGCCCCACAGACCTGGGGGCTGCGGGCTTTCCTGCTGCCTTCAGCCTCAAAAACACCCTTTCCCACTTGGCGCCGGGCCAGGCACAAAAATGGCCATACGGCTGGAGATGGGTCCCCTGCCAAGAGAGCCAACAGGGAAAACTATGCCTTGTTCTAAAGCTCTTTGGGAACCGCTTGCGTAGCCCCACAGACCTGGGGGCTGCGGGCCTTCCTGCTGCCTTCAGCCTCAAAACCACCCTTTCCCACTACGCACCGCGCCAGGCACTAAAATGGCCATACGGCTGGAGATGGGTCCCCTCCCAAAAGGGACAACAGGGAAAACTATGCCTTGTTCTAAAGCTCTTTGGGAACCGCTTGCGTAGCCCCACAGACCTGGGGGCTGCGGGCTTTCCTGCTGCCTTCAGCCTCGACACCACCCTTTCCCACTTGGCGTCGCGCCAGGCACAAAAATGGCCATCCGGCTGGAGATGGGTCCCCCGCCCAAAGAGCCAGCAGGGAAAACTATGCCTTGTTCTAAAGCTCTTTGGGAACCGCTTGCGTAGCCTGACAGACCTGGGGGCTGCTGTCTTTCCTGCTGCCTTCAGCCTCGACACCACCCTTTCCCACTTGGCGTCGCGCCAGGCACAAAAATGGCCATCCGGCTGGAGATGGGTCCCATGCCAAAAGAGCCAGCAGGGAAAACTATGCCTTGTTCTAAAGCTCTTTGGGAACCACTTGCGTAGCCCCACAGACCTGGGGGCTGTGGGCTTTCCTGCTGCCTTCAGCCTCAAAACCACCCTTTCCCACTACGCACCGCGACAGGCATAAAAATAGCCATACGGCTGGAGATGGGTCGCCCGCCCAAAGAGCCAGCAGGGAAAACTATGCCTTGTTCTAAAGCTCTTTGGGAACCGCTTGCGTAGCCCCACAGACCTGGGGGCTGCGGACTTTCCTGTTGCCTTCAGACTCGACACCACCCTTTCCCACTTGGCGCTGCGCCAGGCACAAAAATGGTCATACGGCTGGAGATGGGTCCCCCGCCCAAAGAGCCAGCAGGGAAAACTATGCCTTGTTCTAAAGCTCTTTGGGAACCGCTTGCGTAGCCCCACAGACCTGGGGGCTGCAGGCTTTGCTGCTGCCTTCAGACTCAAAGCCACCCTTTCCCACTTGGCGCCGCATCAGGCACAAAAATGGCCTATGGCTGGAGATGGGTCCCATGCCCAAAGAGCCAGCAAGGAAAACTATGCCTTGTTCTAAAGCTCTTTGGGAACCGCTTGCGTAGCCCCACAGACCTGGGGGCTGCAGGCTTTCCTGCTGCCTTCAGCCTCGACAACACCCTTTCCCACTACAAACCGCGCCAGGCACAAAAACGGCCTATGGCTAGAGAGGGGTCCCACGCCCAAAGAGCCATCAGGGAAAACTATGCCTTGTTCTAAAGCTCTTTGGGAACCGCTTGCGTAGCCCCACAGACCTGGGGGCTGCAGGCTTTACTGCTGCCTTCAGCCTCAAAGCCACCCTTTCCCACTTGGCGCCGCGCCAGGCACAAAAATGGCCATATGACTGGAGATGGGTCCCCTACCCAAGGAGCCAGCAGGGAAAACTATGCCTTGTTCTAAAGCTCTTTGGGAACCGCTTGCGTAGCCCCACAGACCTGTGGGTGCAGGCTTTGCGTCTGCCTTCAGCCTCAAAGCCACCCTTTCCCACTTGGCGCCGCGCCAGGCACAAAAATGGCCATATGGCTGGAGATGGGTCCCCTACGCAAGGAGCCAGCAGGGAAAACTATGCCTTGTTCTAAAGCTCTTTGGGAACCGCTTGCGTAGCCCCACAGACCTGGGGGCTGCAGGCTCTCCTGCTGCCTTCAGCCTCGACAACACCCTTTCCCACTTGGCGCCGCGCTAGGCACAAAAATGGCCTATGGCTGGAGATGGGTCCCCTCCCAAAAGAGCCAGCAGGGAAAACTATGCCTTGTTCTAAAACTCTTTGGGAACCGCTTGCGTAGCCTCACAGACCTGGGGGTTGCTGTCTTTCTTGCTGCCTTCAGCCTCGACACCACCCTTTCCCACTTGGCGTCGCGCCAGGCACAAAAATGGCCATACAGCTGGAGATGGGTCCCATGCCCAAAGAGCCAGCAGGGAAAACTATGCCATGTTCTAAAGCTCTTTGGGAACCGCTTGCGTAGCCCCACAGACCTGGGGGCTGTGGGCTTTCCTGCTGCCTTCAGCCTCGACACCACCCTTTCCCACTTGGCGCCGGGCCAGGCACAAAAATGGCCATACGGCTGGAGCTGGGTCCCCCGCCCAAAGAGCCAGCAGGGAAAACTATGCCTTGTTCTAAAGCTGTTTGGGAACCGCTTGCTTGGCCCCACAGACCTGGGGGCTGCAGGCTTTCCTGCTGCCTTCAGACTCGACACCACCCTTTCCCACTACGCACCGCGCCAGGCACAAAAATGGCCATACGGCTGGAGATGGGTCCCCCGCCCAAAGAGCCAGCAGGGAAAACTATGCCTTGTTCTAAAGCTCTTTGGGAACCGCTTGCGTAGCCCCACAGACCTGGGGGCTGCAGGCTTTCCTATTGCCTTCAGACTCAAAACCACCCTTTCCCACCTGGCGCCGCACCAGGCACAAAAATGGCCATTCGGCTGGAGATGGGTCCCACGCCCAAAGAGCCAGCAGTGAAAACTATGCCTTGTTCTAAAGCTCTTTGTGAAACTCTTGCGTAGCCCCAGAGACCTGGGGGCTGCAGGCTTTCCTGCTGCCTTCAGCCTCAAAGCCACCCTTTCCCACTTGGCACCGCGCCAGGCACAAAAATGGCCATACGGCTGGAGATGGGTCCCCTGCCAAAAGATCCAGCAGGGAAAACTATGCCTTGTTCTAAAGCTCTTTGGGAACCGCTTGCGTAGCCCCACAGACCTGGGGGCTGCGGGCTTTCCTGTTGCCTTCAACCTCAAAACCACCCTTTCCCACTACGCACCGCGCCAGGCCCAAAAATGGCCATACGGCTGGAGATGGGTCCCCTCCCAAAAGAGCCAGCAGGGAAAACTATGCCTTGTTCTAAAGCTCTTTGGGAACCGCTTGCGTAGCCCCACAGACCTGGGGGCTGCGGGCTTTCCTGCTGCCTTCAGCCTCAAAACCACCCTTTCCCACTACGCACCGCGCCAGGCACAAAAATGGCCATACGGCTGGAGATGGGTCCCCCGCCCAAAGAGCCAGCAGGGAAAACTATGCCTTGTTCTAAAGCTCTTTGGGAACCGCTTGCGTAGCCCCACAGACCTGGGGGCTGCAGGCTCTCCTGCTGCCTTCAGCCTCGACAACACCCTTTCCCACTTGGCGCCGCGCTAGGCTCAAAAATGGCCTATGGCTGGAGATGGGTCCCCCGCCCAAAGAGCCAGCAGGGAAAACTATGCCTTGTTCTAAAACTCTTTGGAAACCGCTTGCGTAGCCTCACAGACCTGGGGGCTGCTGTCTTTCCTGCTGCCTTCAGCCTCGACACCACCCTTTCCCACTTGGCGTCGCGCCAGGCACAAAAATGGCCATCCGGCTGGAGATGGGTCCCATGCCCAAAGAGCCAAGAGGGAAAACTATGCCTTGTTCTAAAGCTCTTTGGGAACCGCTTGCGTAGCCCCACAGACCTGGGGGCTGTGGGCTTTCCTGCTGCCTTCAGCCTCGACACAACCCTTTCCCACTTGGCTCCGCGACAGGCACAAAAATGGCCATACGGCTGGAGCTGGGTCCCCCGCCCAAAGAGCCAGCAGGGAAAACTATGCCTTGTTCTAAAGCTCTTTGGGAACCGCTTGCTTGGCCCCACAGACCTGGGGGCTGCAGGTTTTCCTGCTGCCTTCAGACTCGACACCACCCTTTCCCACTACGCACCGCGCCAGGCACAAAAATGGCCATACGGCTGGAGATGGGTCCCCCGCCCAAAGAGCCAGCAGGGAAAACTATGCCTTGTTCTAAAGCTCTTTGGGAACCGCTTGCGTAGCCCCACAGACGTGGGGGCTGTGGGCTTTCCTGCTGCCTTCAGCCTCGACACCACCCTTTCCCACTTGGCGCCGGGCCAGGCACAAAAATGGCCATACGGCTGGAGATGGGTCCCCCGCCCAAAGAGCCAGCAGGGAAAACTATGCCTTGTTCTAAAGCTCTTTGGGAACCGCTTGCTTGGCCCCACAGACCTGGGGGCTGCAGGCTTTCCTGCTGCCTTCAGACTCGACACCACCCTTTCCCACTACGCACCGCGCCAGGCACAAAAATGGCCATACGGCTGGAGATGGGTCCCCCGCCCAAAGAGCCAGCAGGGAAAACTATGCCTTGTTCTAAAGCTCTTTGGGAACCGCTTGCGTAGCCCCACAGACCTGGGGGCTGCAGGCTTTCCTATTGCCTTCAGACTCAAAACCACCCTTTCCCACCTGGCGCCGCACCAGGCACAAAAATGGCCATTCGGCTGGAGATGGGTCCCACGCCCAAAGAGCCAGCAGTGAAAACTATGCCTTGTTCTAAAGCTCTTTGTGAACCTCTTGCGTAACCCCAGAGACCTGGGGGCTGCAGGCTTTCCTGCTGCCTTCAGCCTCAAAGCCACCCTTTCCCACTTGGCGCCGCGCCAGGCACAAAAATGGCCATACGGCTGGAGATGGGTCCCCCGCCCAAAGAGCCAGCAGGGAAAACTATGCCTTGTTCTAAAGCTCTTTGGGAACCGCTTGCGTAGCCCCACAGACCTGGGGGCTGCAGGCTCTCCTGCTGCCTTCAGCCTCGACAACACCCTTTCCCACTTGGCGCCGCGCTAGGCTCAAAAATGGCCTATGGCTGGAGATGGGTCCCCCGCCCAAAGAGCCAGCAGGGAAAACTATGCCTTGTTCTAAAACTCTTTGGAAACCGCTTGCGTAGCCTCACAGACCTGGGGGCTGCTGTCTTTCCTGCTGCCTTCAGCCTCGACACCACCCTTTCCCACTTGGCGTCGCGCCAGGCACAAAAATGGCCATCCGGCTGGAGATGGGTCCCATGCCCAAAGAGCCAAGAGGGAAAACTATGCCTTGTTCTAAAGCTCTTTGGGAACCGCTTGCGTAGCCCCACAGACCTGGGGGCTGTGGGCTTTCCTGCTGCCTTCAGCCTCGACACAACCCTTTCCCACTTGGCTCCGCGACAGGCACAAAAATGGCCATACGGCTGGAGCTGGGTCCCCCGCCCAAAGAGCCAGCAGGGAAAACTATGCCTTGTTCTAAAGCTCTTTGGGAACCGCTTGCTTGGCCCCACAGACCTGGGGGCTGCAGGCTTTCCTGCTGCCTTCAGACTCGACACCACCCTTTCCCACTACGCACCGCGCCAGGCACAAAAATGGCCATACGGCTGGAGATGGGTCCCCCGCCCAAAGAGCCAGCAGGGAAAACTATGCCTTGTTCTAAAGCTCTTTGGGAACCGCTTGCGTAGCCCCACAGACGTGGGGGCTGTGGGCTTTCCTGCTGCCTTCAGCCTCGACACCACCCTTTCCCACTTGGCGCCGGGCCAGGCACAAAAATGGCCATACGGCTGGAGATGGGTCCCCCGCCCAAAGAGCCAGCAGGGAAAACTATGCCTTGTTCTAAAGCTCTTTGGGAACCGCTTGCTTGGCCCCACAGACCTGGGGGCTGCAGGCTTTCCTGCTGCCTTCAGACTCGACACCACCCTTTCCCACTACGCACCGCGCCAGGCACAAAAATGGCCATACGGCTGGAGATGGGTCCCCCGCCCAAAGAGCCAGCAGGGAAAACTATGCCTTGTTCTAAAGCTCTTTGGGAACCGCTTGCGTAGCCCCACAGACCTGGGGGCTGCAGGCTTTCCTATTGCCTTCAGACTCAAAACCACCCTTTCCCACCTGGCGCCGCACCAGGCACAAAAATGGCCATTCGGCTGGAGATGGGTCCCACGCCCAAAGAGCCAGCAGTGAAAACTATGCCTTGTTCTAAAGCTCTTTGTGAACCTCTTGCGTAACCCCAGAGACCTGGGGGCTGCAGGCTTCAGGCTTTCCTGCTGCCTTCAGCCTCAAAGCCACCCTTTCCCACTTGGCGCCGCGCCAGGCACAAAAATGGCCATACGGCTGGAGATGGGTCCCCCGCCCAAAGAGCCAGCAGGGAAAACTATGCCTTGTTCTAAAGCTCTTTGGGAACCGCTTGCGTAGCCCCACAGACCTGGGGGCTGCAGGCTTTCCTATTGCCTTCAGACTCAAAACCACCCTTTCCCACCTGGCGCCGCACCAGGCACAAAAATGGCCATTCGGCTGGAGATGGGTCCCACGCCCAAAGAGCCAGCAGTGAAAACTATGCCTTGTTCTAAAGCTCTTTGTGAAACTCTTGCGTAGCCCCAGAGACCTGGGGGCTGCAGGCTTTCTTGCTGCCTTCAGCCTCAAAGCCACCCTTTCCCACTTGGCACCGCGCCAGGCACAAAAATGGCCATACGGCTGGAGATGGGTCCCCTGCCAAAAGATCCAGCAGGGAAAACTATGCCTTGTTCTAAAGCTCTTTGGGAACCGCTTGCGTAGCCCCACATACCTGGGGGCTGCGGGCTTTCCTGTTGCCTTCAACCTCAAAACCACCCTTTCCCACTACGCACCGCGCCAGGCCCAAAAATGGCCATACGGCTGGAGATGGGTCCCCTCCCAAAAGAGCCAGCAGGGAAAACTATGCCTTGTTCTAAAGCTCTTTGGGAACCGCTTGCGTAGCCCCACAGACCTGGGGGCTGCGGGCTTTCCTGCTGCCTTCAGCCTCAAAACCACCCTTTCCCACTACGCACCGCGCCAGGCACAAAAATGGCCATACGGCTGGAGATGGGTCCCCCGCCCAAAGAGCCAGCAGGGAAAACTATGCCTTGTTCTAAAGCTCTTTGGGAACCGCTTGCGTAGCCCCACAGACCTGGGGGCTGCAGGCTCTCCTGCTGCCTTCAGCCTCGACAACACCCTTTCCCACTTGGCGCCGCGCTAGGCTCAAAAATGGCCTATGGCTGGAGAGGTGTCCCCCGCCCAAAGAGCCAGCAGGGAAAACTATGCCTTGTTCTAAAACTCTTTGGAAACCGCTTGCGTAGCCTCACAGACCTGGGGGCTGCTGTCTTTCCTGCTGCCTTCAGCCTCGACACCACCCTTTCCCACTTGGCGTCGCGCCAGGCACAAAAATGGCCATCCGGCTGGAGATGGGTCCCATGCCCAAAGAGCCAAGAGGGAAAACTATGCCTTGTTCTAAAGCTCTTTGGGAACCGCTTGCGTAGCCCCACAGACCTGGGGGCTGTGGGCTTTCCTGCTGCCTTCAGCCTCGACACAACCCTTTCCCACTTGGCGCCGGGCCAGGCACAAAAATGGCCATACGGCTGGAGCTGGGTCCCCCGCCCAAAGAGCCAGCAGGGAAAACTATGCCTTGTTCTAAAGCTCTTTGGGAACCGCTTGCTTGGCCCCACAGACCTGGGGGCTGCAGTCTTTCCTGCTGCCTTCAGACTCGACACCACCCTTTCCCACTACGCACCGCGCCAGGCACAAAAATGGCCATACGGCTGGAGATGGGTCCCCCGCCCAAAGAGCCAGCAGGGAAAACTATGCCTTGTTCTAAAGCTCTTTGGGAACCGCTTGCGTAGCCCCACAGACGTGGGGGCTGTGGGCTTTCCTGCTGCCTTCAGCCTCGACACCACCCTTTCCCACTTGGCGCCGGGCCAGGCACAAAAATGGCCATACGGCTGGAGATGGGTCCCCCGCCCAAAGAGCCAGCAGGGAAAACTATGCCTTGTTCTAAAGCTCTTTGGGAACCGCTTGCTTGGCCCCACAGACCTGGGGGCTGCAGGCTTTCCTGCTGCCTTCAGACTCGACACCACCCTTTCCCACTACGCACCGCGCCAGGCACAAAAATGGCCATACGGCTGGAGATGGGTCCCCCGCCCAAAGAGCCAGCAGGGAAAACTATGCCTTGTTCTAAAGCTCTTTGGGAACCGCTTGCGTAGCCCCACAGACCTGGGGGCTGCAGGCTTTCCTATTGCCTTCAGACTCAAAACCACCCTTTCCCACCTGGCGCCGCACCAGGCACAAAAATGGCCATTCGGCTGGAGATGGGTCCCACGCCCAAAGAGCCAGCAGTGAAAACTATGCCTTGTTCTAAAGCTCTTTGTGAACCTCTTGCGTAACCCCAGAGACCTGGGGGCTGCAGGCTTTCCTGCTGCCTTCAGCCTCAAAGCCACCCTTTCCCACTTGGCGCCGCGCCAGGCACAAAAATGGCCATACGGCTGGAGATGGGTCCCCCGCCCAAAGAGCCAGCAGGGAAAACTATGCCTTGTTCTAAAGCTCTTTGGGAACCGCTTGCGTAGCCCCAGAGACCTGGGGGCTGCAGGCTCTCTTGCTGCCTTCAGCCTCAACAACACCCTTTCCCACTTCACGCCGCGCTAGGCACAAAAATGGCCTATGGCTGGAGATGGGTCTCCCGCCCAAAGAGCCAGCAGGGAAAACTATGTTTGTTCTAAAGCTCTTTGGGAACCGCTTGCGTAGCCCCACAGACCTGGGGGCTGTGGGCTTTCCTGCTGCCTTCAGCCTCGACACCACCCTTTCCCACTTGGCGCCGGGCCAGGCACAAAAATGGCCATACGGCTGGAGATGCGTCCCCTCCCAAAAGAGCCAGCAGGGAAAACTATGTCTTGTTCTAAAGCTCTTTGGGAACCGCTTGCGTAGCCCCACAGACCTGGGGGCTGCGGGCTTTCCTGCTGCCTTCAGCCTCCACAACACCCTTTCCCACTTGGCGCTGCGCCAGGAACAAAAATGGCCTATGGCTAGAGATGGGCCCCCCGCCCAAAGAGCCAGCAGGGAAAACTATGCCTTGTTCTAAAGCTCTTTGGGAACCGCTTGCGTAGCCCCACAGACCTGGGGGCTGCGGGCTTTGCTGCTGTCTTCAGCCTCGACACCACCCTTTCCCACTTGGCGCCGCGCCAGGCACAAAAATGGCCATACAGCTGGAGATGCGTCCCCCGCCCAAAGAGCCAGCAGGGAAAACTATGCCTTGTTCAAAAGCTCTTTGGGAACCGCTTGCGTAGCCCCACAGACCTGGGGGCTGCGGGCTTTCCTGCTGCCTTCAGCCTCGACACCACCCTTTCCCACTTGGCGCCGCGCTAGGCACAAAAATTGCCTGTGGCTGGAGATGGGTCTCCCGCCCAAAGAGCCAGCAGGGAAAACTATGCCTTGTTCTAAAGCTCTTTGTGAACCGCTTGCGTAGCCGCACAGACCTGGGGGCTGCGGGCTTTCCTGCTGCCTTCAGCCTCAAAGCCACCCTTTCCCACTTTGCGCCGCGCCAGGCTCAAAAATGGCCTATGGCTGGAGATGGGTCCCCCGCCCAAAGAGCCAGCAGTTAAAACTATGCCTTGTTCTAAAGCTCTTTGGGAACCGCTTGCGTAGCCCCACAGACCTGGGGGCTGCAGGCTTTCCTGGTGCCTTCAGCCTCGACACCACCCTTTCCCACTTGGCGCCGCGCCAGGCACAAAAATGGCCTATGGCTGGAGATGCGTCCCATGCCCAAAGAGACAGCAAGGAAAACTATGCCTTGTTCTAAAGCTCTTTGGGAAGCGCTTGCGTAGCCCCACAGACCTGGGGGCTGCAGGCTTTCCTGCTGCCTTCAGCCTCGACACCACCCTTTCCCACTTGGCGCCGGGCCAGGCTCAAAAATGGCCATACGGCTGGAGATGGGTCCCCTGCCAAGAGAGCCAACAGGGAAAACTATGCCTTGTTCTAAAGCTCTTTGGGAACCGCTTGCGTAGCCCCACAGACCTGGGGGCTGCGGGCCTTCCTGCTGCCTTCAGCCTCAAAACCACCCTTTCCCACTACGCACCGCGCCAGGCACAAAAATGGCCTATGGCTGGAGATGGGTCCCATGCCCAAAGAGCCATTAGGGAAAACTATGCCTTGTTCTAAAGCGCTTTGGGAACCGCTTGCGTAGCCCCACAGACCTGGGGGCTGCAGGCTTTCCTGCTTCCTTCAGCCTCAAAACCACCCTTTCCCACTTGGCACCGCGCCAGGCACTAAAATGGCCATACGGCTGGAGATGGGTCCCCTCCCAAAAGAGACAACAGGGAAAACTATGCCTTGTTCTAAAGCTCTTTGGGAACCGCTTGCGTAGCCCCACAGACCTGGGGGCTGCGGGCTTTCCTGCTGCCTTCAGCCTCGACACCACCCTTTCCCACTTGGCGTCGCGCCAGGCACAAAAATGGCCATCCGGCTGGAGATGGGTCCCCCGCCCAAAGAGCCAGCAGGGAAAACTATGCCTTGTTCTAAAGCTCTTTGGGAACCGCTTGCGTAGCCCCACAGACCTGGGGGCTGCTGTCTTTCCTGCTGCCTTCAGCCTCGACACCACCCTTTCCCACTTGGCGTCGCGCCAGGCACAAAAATGGCCATCCGGCTGGAGATGGGTCCCATGCCAAAAGAGCCAGCAGGGAAAACTATGCCTTGTTCTAAAGCTCTTTGGGAACCGCTTGCGTAGCCCCACAGACCTGGGGGCTGCGGGCCTTCCTGCTGCCTTCAGCCTCAAAACCACCCTTTCCCACTACGCACCGCGCCAGGCACAAAAATGGCCTATGGCTGGAGATGGGTCCCATGCCCAAAGAGCCAGCAGGGAAAACTATGCCTTGTTCTAAAGCTCTTTGGGAACCGCTTGCGTAGCCCCACAGACCTGGGGGCTGCGGACTTTCCTGTTGCCTTCAGACTCGACACCACCCTTTCCCACTTGGCGCTGCGCCAGGCACAAAAATGGTCATACGGCTGGAGATGGGTCCCCCGCCCAAAGAGCCAGCAGGGAAAACTATGCCTTGTTCTAAAGCTCTTTGGGAACCGCTTGCGTAGCCCCACAGACCTGGGGGCTGCGGGCTTTCCTGCTGCCTTCAGCCTCAAAACCACCCTTTCCCACTACGCACCGCGACAGGCATAAAAATAGCCATACGGCTGGAGATGGGTCCCCCGCCCAAAGAGCCAGCAGGGAAAACTATGCCTTGTTCTAAAGCTCTTTGGGAACCGCTTGCGTAGCCCCACAGACCTGGGGGCTGCGGGCTTTCCTGTTGCCTTCAGACTCGACACCACCCTTTCCCACTTGGCGCTGCGCCAGGCACAAAAATGGCCATACGGCTGGAGATGGGTCCCCCGCCCAAAGAACAAGCAGGGAAAACTATGCCTTGTTCTAAAGCTCTTTGGGAACCGCTTGCTTGGCCGCACAGACCTGGGGTCTGCGGGCTTTCCTGCTGCCTTCAGCCTCGACACCACCCTTTCCCACTTGGCGCCGCGCCAGGCACAAAAATGGCCATACGGCTGGAGATGGGTCCCCTGCCAAAAGAGACAACAGGGAAAACTATGCCTTGTTCTAAAGCTCTTTGGGAACCGCTTGCGTAGCCCCACAGACCTGGGGGCTGCGGGCTTTCCTGCTGCCTTCAGCCTCAAAACCACCCTTTCCCACTACGCACCGTGCCAGGCACAAAAATGGCCATACGGCTGGAGATGGGTCCCCCGCCCAAAGAGCCAGCAGGGAAAACTATGCCTTGTTCTAAAGCTCTTTGGGAACCGCTTGCGTAGCCCCACAGACCTGGGGGCTGCGGACTTTCCTGTTGCCTTCAGACTCGACACCACCCTTTCCCACTTGGCGCTGCGCCAGGCACAAAAATGGTCATACGGCTGGAGATGGGTCCCCCGCCCAAAGAGCCAGCAGGGAAAACTATGCCTTGTTCTAAAGCTCTTTGGGAACCGCTTGCGTAGCCCCACAGACCTGGGGGCTGCAGGCTTTGCTGCTTCCTTCAGCCTCAAAACCACCCTTTCCCACTTGGCGCCGCGCCAGGCACAAAAATGGCCATACGGCTGGAGATGGGTCCCCTACCCAAGGAGCCAGCAGGGAAAACTATGCCTTGTTCTAAAGCTCTTTGGGAACCGCTTGCTTGGCCCCACAGACCTGGGGGCTGCAGGCTTTCCTGCTGCCTTCAGCCTCAAAGCCACCCTTTCCCACTTGGCGCCAGGCCAGGCAGAAAAATGGCCATACGGCTGGAGATGGGTCCCCTGCCAAAAGAGCCAGCAGGGAAAACTATGCCTTGTTCTAAAGCTCTTTGGGAACCGCTTGCGTAGCCCCACAGACCTGGGGGCTGCGGGCTTTCCTGCTGCCTTCAGCCTCAAAACCACCCTTTCCCACTACGCACCGCGCCAGGCCCAAAAATGGCCATACGGCTGGAGATGGGTCCCCCGCCCAAAGAGCCAGCAGGGAAAACTATGCCTTGTTCTAAAGCTCTTTGGGAACCGCTTGCGTAGCCCCACAGACCTGGGGGCTGCGGGCTTTCCTGTTGCCTTCAGACTCGACACCACCCTTTCCCACTTGGCGCTGCGCCAGGCACAAAAATGGCCATACGGCTGGAGATGGGTCCCCCGCCCAAAGAACAAGCAGGGAAAACTATGCCATGTTCTGAAGCTCTTTGGGAATCGCTTGCTTGGCCCCACAGACCTGGGGTCTGCGGGCTTTCCTGCTGCCTTCAGCCTCGACACCACCCTTTCCCACTTGGCGCCGCGCCAGGCACAAAAATGGCCATACGGCTGGAGATGGGTCCCCTGCCAAAAGAGACAACAGGGAAAACTATGCCTTGTTCTAAAGCTCTTTGGGAACCGCTTGCGTAGCCCCACAGACCTGGGGGCTGCGGGCTTTCCTGCTGCCTTCAGCCTCAAAACCACCCTTTCCCGCTACGCACCGCGCCAGGCACAAAAATGGCCATACGGCTGGAGATGGGTCCCATGCCCAAAGAGCCAGCAGGGAAAACTATGCCTTGTTCTAAAGCTCTTTGGGAACCGCTTGCGTAGCCCCACAGACCTGGGGGCTGCAGGCTCTCCTGCTGCCTTCAGCCTCGAGAACACCCTTTCCCACTTGGCGCCGCGCTAGGCACAAAAATGGCCTATGGCTGGAGATGGGTCTCCCGCCCAAAGAGCCAGGAGGGAAAACTATGCCTTGTTCTAAAACTCTTTGGGAACCGCTTGCGTAGCCTGACAGACCTGGGGGCTGCTGTCTTTCCTGCTGCCTTCAGCCTCGACACCACCCTTTCCCACTTGGCTTCGCGCCAGGCACAAAAATGGCCATCCGGCTGGAGATGGGTCCCATGCCCAAAGAGCCAGCAGGGAAAACTATGCCTTGTTCTAAAGCTCTTTGGGAACCGCTTGCGTAGCCCCACAGACCTGGGGGCTGCGGGCTTTCCTGCTGCCTTCAGCCTCGACAGCACCCTTCCCCACTTGGCACTGCGCCAGGCACAAAAATGGCCTATGCCTGGAGATGGGTCCCCCGCCCAGAGAGCCAGAGGGAAAATTATGCCTTGTTCTAAAGCTCTTTGGGAACCGCTTGCATAGCCCCACAGACCTGGGGGCTGCGGGCTTTCCTGCTGCCTTCAGCCTCAAAGCCACCCTTTCCCACTTGGCGCCGCGCCAGGCTCAAAAATGGCCTATGGCTGGAGATGGGTCCCCTGCCAAAGGAGCCAGCAGGGAAAACTATGCCTTGTTCTAAAGCCCTTTGGGAACCGCTTGCGTAGCCCCACAGGCCTGGGGGCTGCAGGCTTTCCTGATGCCTTCAGCCTCGACACCACCCTTTCCAACTTGGCGCCGGGCCAGGCACAAAATTGGCCATACGGCTGGAGATGAGTCCCCCGCCCAAAGAGCCAGCAGGGAAAACTATGCCTTGTTCTAAAGCTCTTTGGGAACCGCTTGCGTAGCCCCACAGACCTGGGGGCTGCGGGCTTTCCTGCTGCCTTCAGCCTCGACACCACCCTTTCCCACTTGGAGCCGAGCTAGGCACAAAAATGGCCTATGGCTGGAGATGGGTCCCCCGCCCGAGGAGCCAGCAGGGAAAACTATGCCTTGTCTAAAGCTCTTTGGGAACCGCTTGCGTAGCCCCACAGACCTGGGGGCTGCAGGCTTTGCTGCTGCCTTCAGCCTCAAAGCCACCCTTTCCCACTTGGCGCCGCGCCAGGCACAAATATGGCCTATGGCTAGAGAGGGGTCCCACGCCCAAAGAGCCATCAGGGAAAACTATGTTTGTTCTAAAGCTCTTTGGAACCGCTTGCGTAGCCCCACAGACCTGGGGGCTGTGGGCTTTCCTGCTGCCTTCAGCCTCGACACCACCCTTTCCCACTTAGCGCCGCGCCAGGCTCAAAAAGGGACATACGGCTGGATATGGGTCCCCTACCCAAGGAGCCAGCAGGGAAAACTATGCCTTGTTCTAAAGCTCTTTGGGAACCGCTTGCGTAGCCCCACAGTCCTGGGGGCTGCGGGCTTTGCTGCTGCCTTCAGCCTCGACAACACCCTTTCCCACTTGGCGTCGCGCTAGGCACTAAAATGGCCTACGGCTGGAAATGGGTCCCCCGCCCAAGGAGCCAGCAGGGAAAACTATGCCTTGTTCTAAAGCTCTTTGGGAACCGCTTGCGTAGCCCCACAGACCTGGGGGCTGCAGGCTTTGCTGCTGCCTTCAGACTCAAAGCCACCCTTTCCCACTTGGCGCCCCATCAGGCACAAAAATGGCCTATGGCTGGAGATGGGTCCCATGCCCAAAGAGCCAGCAAGGAAAACTATGCCTTGTTCTAAAGGTCTTTGGGAACCGCTTGCGTAGCCCCACAGACCTGGGGGCTGTGGGCTTTCCTGCTGCCTTCAGCCTCGACACCACCCTTTCCCACTTGGCGCCGCGCCAGGCTCAAAAATGGACATACGGCTGGAGATGGGTCCCCCACCCAAGGAGCCAGCAGGGAAAACTATGCCTTGTTCTAAAGCTCTTTGGGAACCGCTTGCGTAGCCCCACAGACCTGGGGGCTGCAGGCTTTCCTGCTGCCTTCAGCCTCAAAGCCACCCTTTCCCACTTGGAACAGCGCCAGGCACAAAAATGGCCTACGGCTGGAGATGGGTCCCCCGCCCAAGGAGCCAGCAGGGAAAACTATGCCTTGTTCTAAAGCTCTTTGGGAACCGCTTGCGTAGCCCCACAGACCTGGGGGCTGCAGGCTTTGCTGCTGCCTTCAGACTCAAAGCCACCCTTTCCCACTTGGCGCCGCATCAGGCACAAAAATGGCCTATGGCTAGAGAGGGGTCCCATGCCCAAAGAGCCAGCAAGGAAAACTATGCCTTGTTCTAAAGCTCTTTGGGAACCGCTTGCGTAGCCCACAGACCTGGGGGCTGTGGGCTTTCCTGCTGCCTTCAGCCTCGACACCACCCTTTCCCACTTGGCGCCGCGCCAGGCTCAAAAATGGACATACGGCTGGAGATGGGTCCCCCACCCAAGGAGCCAGCAGGGAAAACTATGCCTTGTTCTAAAGCTCTTTGGGAATCGCTTGCGTAGCCCCACAGTCCTGGGGGCTGCGGGCTTTGCTGCTGCCTTCAGCCTCGACAACACCCTTTCCCACTTGGCGTCGCGCTAGGCAGTAAAATGGCCTACGGCTGGAAATGGGTCCCCCGCCCAAGGAGCCAGCAGGGAAAACTATGCCTTGTTCTAAAGCTCTTTGGGAACCGCTTGCGTAGCCCCACAGACCTGGGGGCTGCAGGCTTTGCTGCTGCCTTCAGACTCAAAGCCACCCTTTCCCACTTGGCGCCCCATCAGGCACAAAAATGGCCTATGGCTGGAGATGGGTCCCATGCCCAAAGAGCCAGCAAGGAAAACTATGCCTTGTTCTAAAGCTCTTTGGGAACCGCTTGCGTAGCCCCACAGACCTGGGGGCTGTGGGCTTTCCTGCTGCCTTCAGCCTCGACACCACCCTTTCCCACTTGGCGCCGCGCCAGGCACAAAAATGGACATACGGCTGGAGATGGGTCCCCCACCCAAGGAGCCAGCAGGGAAAACTATGCCTTGTTCTAAAGCTCTTTGGGAACCGCTTGCGTAGCCCCACAGACCTGGGGGCTGCAGGCTCTCCTGCTGCCTTCAGCCTCGACAACACCCTTTCCCACTTGGCGCCGCGAGAGGCACAAAAACGGCCTATGGCTAGAGAGGGGTCCCACGCCCAAAGAGCCATCAGAGAAAACTATGCCTTGTTCTAAAGCTCTTTGGGAACCGCTTGCGTAGCCCCAGAGACCTGGGGGCTGCAGGCTTTCCTGCTGCCTTCAGCCTCAAAGCCACCCTTTCCCACTTGGAACAGCGCCAGGCACAAAAATGGCCTACGGCTGGAGATGGGTCCCCCGCCCAAGGAGCCAGCAGGGAAAACTATGCCTTGTTCTAAAGCTCTTTGGGAACCGCTTGCGTAGCCCCACAGACCTGGGGGCTGCAGGCTTTGCTACTGCCTTCAGACTCAAAGCCACCCTTTCCCACTTGGCGCCGCATCAGGCACAAAAATGGCCTATGGCTAGAGAGGGGTCCCATGCCCAAAGAGCCAGCAAGGAAAACTATGCCTTGTTCTAAAGCTCTTTGGGAACCGCTTGCGTAGCCCACAGACCTGGGGGCTGTGGGCTTTCCTGCTGCCTTCAGCCTCGACACCACCCTTTCCCACTTGGCGCCGCGCCAGGCTCAAAAATGGACATACGGCTGGAGATGGGTCCCCCACCCAAGGAGCCAGCAGGGAAAACTATGCCTTGTTCTAAAGCTCTTTGGGAACCGCTTGCGTAGCCCCACAGACCTGGGGGCTGCAGGCTCTCGTGCTGCCTTCAGCCTCGACAACACCCTTTCCCACTTGGCGCCGCGCGAGGCAAAAAAACGGCCTATGGCTAGAGAGGGGTCCCACGCCCAAAGAGCCAGCAGGGAAAACTATGCCTTGTTCTAAAGCTCTTTGGGAACCGCTTGCGTAGCCCCACAGACCTGGGGGCTGCAGGCTTTCCTGCTGCCTTCAGCCTCAAAGCCACCCTTTCCCACTTGGCGCCGCGCCAGGCACAAAAATGGCCCATGGCTAGAGAGGGGTCCCACGCCCAAAGAGCCAGCAGGTTAAACTATGCCTTGTTCTAAAGCTCTTTGGGAACCGCTTGCGTAGACCCACAGACCTGTGGGATGCAGGCTTTGCGTCTGCCTTCAGCCTCGACACCACCCTTTCCCACTTGGCGCCGCGCCAGGCACAAAAATGGCCATATGGCTGGAGATGGGTCCCCTGAACAAGGAGCCAGCAGGGAAAATTATGCCTTGTTCTAAAGCTCTTTGGGAACCGCTTGCGTAGCCCCACAGACGTGGGGGGTGCGGGCTTTCCTGCTGCCTTCAGCCTCGACAACACCCTTTCCCACTTGGCGCCGCGCTAGGCACAAAAATGGCCTATGGCTGGAGATGGGTCCCCCGCCCAAGGAGCCAGCAGGGAAAACTATGCCTTGTTCTAAAGGTCTTTGGGAACAGCTTGCATAGCCCCACAGACCTAGCGGCTGTGGGCTTTGCTGCTGCCTTCAGCCTCAAAACCACCCTTTCCCACTTGGCGCCGCGCCAGGCACAAAAATGGCCATACGGCTTGAGATGGGTCCCCCACCCAAGGAGCCAGCAGTGAAAACTATGCCTTGTTCTAAAGCTCTTTGGGAACCGCTTGCGTAGCCCCACAGACCTGGGGGCTGCGGGCTTTCCTGCTGCCTTCAGCCTCAAAACCACCCTTTCCCACTTGGCGCCGTGCCAGGCACAAAAATGGCCATACGGCTGGAGATGGATCCCCCGCCCAAAGAGGCAGCAGGGAAAAATATGCCTTGTTCTAAAGCTCTTTGGGAACCGCTTGCGTGGCCCCACAGACCTGGGGGCTGCAGGCTTTCCTGCTGCCTTCAGCCTCGACACAACCCTTTCCCACTTGGCGCCGCGCCAGGCACAAAAATGGCCATACGGCTGGAGATGGGTCCCCCGCCCAAAGAGCCAGCAGGGAAAACTATGCCTTGTTCTAAAGCTCTTTGGGAACCGCTTGCGTGGCCCCACAGACCTGGGGGCTGCGGGCTTTCCTGCTGCCTTCAGCCTCGACACCACCCTTTCCCACTTGGCGCCGCGCTAGGCACAAAAATGGCCTATGGCTGGAGATGGGTCCCCCGCCCAAGGAGCCAGCAGGGAAAACTATGCCTTGTTCTAAAGCTCTTTGGGAACCGCTTGCGTAGACCCACAGACCTGGGGGCTGCAGGCTTTCCTGCTGCCTTCAGCCTCAAAGCCACCCTTTCCCACTTGGCGCCGCGCCAGGCACAAAAATGGCCATACGGCTGGAGATGGGTCCCACGCCCAAGGAGCCAGCAGGGAAAACTATGCCTTGTTCTAAAGCTCTTTGGGAACCGCTTGCGTAGCCCCACAGACCTGGGGGCTGCATGCTTTCCTGCTGCCTTCAGCCTCGACAACACCCTTTCCCACTTGGAGTCGCGCCAGGCACAAAAACGGCCTATGGCTAGAGAGGGGTCCCACGCCCAAAGAGCCATCAGGGAAAACTATGCCTTCTTCTAAAGCTCTTTGGGAACCGCTTGCGTAGCCCCACAGACCTGGGGGCTGCTGGCTTTGCTGCTGCCTTCAGCCTCGACACCACCCTTTCCCACTTGGCGCTGCGCTAGGCACAAAAATGGCCTATGGCTGGAGATGGGTCCCCCGCCCAAGGAGCCAGCAGGGAAAACTATGCCTTGTTCTAAAGCTCTTTGGGAACCGCTTGCGTAGCCCCACAGACCTGGGGGCTGCAGGCTTTGCTGCTGCCTTTAGCCTCAAAGCCACCCTTTCCCACTTGGCGCCGCGCCAGGCACAAATATGGCCTATGGCTAGAGAGGGGTCCCACGCCCAAAGAGCCATCAGGGAAAACTATGTTTGTTCTAAAGCTCTTTGGAACCGCTTGCGTAGCCCCACAGACCTGGGGGCTGTGGGCTTTCCTGCTGCCTTCAGCCTCGACACCACCCTTTCCCACTTAGCGCCGCGCCAGGCTCAAAAAGGGACATACGGCTGGATATGGGTCCCCTACCCAAGGAGCCAGCAGGGAAAACTATGCCTTGTTCTAAAGCTCTTTGGGAACCGCTTGCGTAGCCCCACAGTCCTGGGGGCTGCGGGCTTTGCTGCTGCCTTCAGCCTCGACAACACCCTTTCCCACTTGGCGTCGCGCTAGGCACTAAAATGGCCTACGGCTGGAAATGGGTCCCCCGCCCAAGGAGCCAGCAGGGAAAACTATGCCTTGTTCTAAAGCTCTTTGGGAACCGCTTGCGTAGCCCCACAGACCTGGGGGCTGCAGGCTTTGCTGCTGCCTTCAGACTCAAAGCCACCCTTTCCCACTTGGCGCCCCATCAGGCACAAAAATGGCCTATGGCTGGAGATGGGTCCCATGCCCAAAGAGCCAGCAAGGAAAACTATGCCTTGTTCTAAAGGTCTTTGGGAACCGCTTGCGTAGCCCCACAGACCTGGGGGCTGTGGGCTTTCCTGCTGCCTTCAGCCTCGACACCACCCTTTCCCACTTGGCGCCGCGCCAGGCTCAAAAATGGACATACGGCTGGAGATGGGTCCCCCACCCAAGGAGCCAGCAGGGAAAACTATGCCTTGTTCTAAAGCTCTTTGGGAACCGCTTGCGTAGCCCCACAGACCTGGGGGCTGCAGGCTCTCCTGCTGCCTTCAGCCTCGACAACACCCTTTCCCACTTGGCGCCGCGAGAGGCACAAAAACGGCCTATGGCTAGAGAGGGGTCCCACGCCCAAAGAGCCATCAGAGAAAACTATGCCTTGTTCTAAAGCTCTTTGGGAACCGCTTGCGTAGCCCCACAGACCTGTGGGCTGCAGGCTTTCCTGCTGCCTTCAGCCTCAAAGCCACCCTTTCCCACTTGGAACAGCGCCAGGCACAAAAATGGCCTACGGCTGGAGATGGGTCCCCCGCCCAAGGAGCCAGCAGGGAAAACTATGCCTTGTTCTAAAGCTCTTTGGGAACCGCTTGCGTAGCCCCACAGACCTGGGGGCTGCAGGCTTTGCTGCTGCCTTCAGACTCAAAGCCACCCTTTCCCACTTGGCGCCGCATCAGGCACAAAAATGGCCTATGGCTAGAGAGGGGTCCCATGCCCAAAGAGCCAGCAAGGAAAACTATGCCTTGTTCTAAAGCTCTTTGGGAACCGCTTGCGTAGCCCACAGACCTGGGGGCTGTGGGCTTTCCTGCTGCCTTCAGCCTCGACACCACCCTTTCCCACTTGGCGCCGCGCCAGGCTCAAAAATGGACATACGGCTGGAGATGGGTCCCCCACCCAAGGAGCCAGCAGGGAAAACTATGCCTTGTTCTAAAGCTCTTTGGGAACCGCTTGCGTAGCCCCACAGTCCTGGGGGCTGCGGGCTTTGCTGCTGCCTTCAGCCTCGACAACACCCTTTCCCACTTGGCGTCGCGCTAGGCACTAAAATGGCCTACGGCTGGAAATGGGTCCCCCGCCCAAGGAGCCAGCAGGGAAAACTATGCCTTGTTCTAAAGCTCTTTGGGAACCGCTTGCGTAGCCCCACAGACCTGGGGGCTGCAGGCTTTGCTGCTGCCTTCAGACTCAAAGCCACCCTTTCCCACTTGGCGCCCCATCAGGCACAAAAATGGCCTATGGCTGGAGATGGGTCCCATGCCCAAAGAGCCAGCAAGGAAAACTATGCCTTGTTCTAAAGGTCTTTGGGAACCGCTTGCGTAGCCCCACAGACCTGGGGGCTGTGGGCTTTCCTGCTGCCTTCAGCCTCGACACCACCCTTTCCCACTTGGCGCCGCGCCAGGCTCAAAAATGGACATACGGCTGGAGATGGGTCCCCCACCCAAGGAGCCAGCAGGGAAAACTATGCCTTGTTCTAAAGCTCTTTGGGAACCGCTTGCGTAGCCCCACAGACCTGGGGGCTGCAGGCTCTCCTGCTGCCTTCAGCCTCGACAACACCCTTTCCCACTTGGCGCCGCGAGAGGCACAAAAACGGCCTATGGCTAGAGAGGGGTCCCACGCCCAAAGAGCCATCAGAGAAAACTATGCCTTGTTCTAAAGCTCTTTGGGAACCGCTTGCGTAGCCCCACAGACCTGGGGGCTGCAGGCTTTCCTGCTGCCTTCAGCCTCAAAGCCACCCTTTCCCACTTGGAACAGCGCCAGGCACAAAAATGGCCTACGGCTGGAGATGGGTCCCCCGCCCAAGGAGCCAGCAGGGAAAACTATGCCTTGTTCTAAAGCTCTTTGGGAACCGCTTGCGTAGCCCCACAGACCTGGGGGCTGCAGGCTTTGCTGCTGCCTTCAGACTCAAAGCCACCCTTTCCCACTTGGCGCCGCATCAGGCACAAAAATGGCCTATGGCTAGAGAGGGGTCCCATGCCCAAAGAGCCAGCAAGGAAAACTATGCCTTGTTCTAAAGCTCTTTGGGAACCGCTTGCGTAGCCCCACAGACCTGGGGGCTGTGGGCTTTCATGCTGCCTTCAGCCTCAAAGCCACCCTTTCCCACTTGGCGCCGCGCCAGGCACAAAAATGGCCCATGGCTAGAGAGGGGTCCCACGCCCAAAGAGCCAGCAGGTTAAACTATGCCTTGTTCTAAAGCTCTTTGGAAACCGCTTGCGTAGCCCCACAGACCTGTGGGATGCAGGCTTTGCGTCTGCCTTCAGCCTCGACACCACCCTTTCCCACTTGGCGCCGCGCCAGGCACAAAAATGGCCATATGGCTGGAGATGGGTCCCCTGAACAAGGAGCCAGCAGGGAAAATTATGCCTTGTTCTAAAGCTCTTTGGGAACCGCTTGCGTAGCCCCACAGACGTGGGGGGTGCGGGCTTTCCTGCTGCCTTCAGCCTCGACAACACCCTTTCCCACTTGGCGCCGCGCTAGGCACAAAAATGGCCTATGGCTGGAGATGGGTCCCCCGCCCAAGGAGCCAGCAGGGAAAACTATGCCTTGTTCTAAAGGTCTTTGGGAACAGCTTGCATAGCCCCACAGACCTAGCGGCTGTGGGCTTTGCTGCTGCCTTCAGCCTCAAAACCACCCTTTCCCACTTGGCGCCGCGCCAGGCACAAAAATGGCCATACGGCTTGAGATGGGTCCCCCACCCAAGGAGCCAGCAGTGAAAACTATGCCTTGTTCTAAAGCTCTTTGGGAACCGCTTGCGTAGCCCCACAGACCTGGGGGCTGCGGGCTTTCCTACTGCCTTCAGCCTCAAAACCACCCTTTCCCACTTGGCGCCGTGCCAGGCACAAAAATGGCCATACGGCTGGAGATGGGTCCCCCGCCCAAAGAGCCAGCAGGGAAAACTATGCCTTGTTCTAAAGCTCTTTGGGAACCGCTTGCGTGGCCCCACAGACCTGGGGGCTGCGGGCTTTCCTGCTGCCTTCAGCCTCGACACCACCCTTTCCCACTTGGCGCCGCGCTAGGCACAAAAATGGCCTATGGCTGGAGATGGGTCCCCCGCCCAAGGAGCCAGCAGGGAAAACTATGCCTTGTTCTAAAGCTCTTTGGGAACCGCTTGCGTAGACCCACAGACCTGGGGGCTGCAGGCTTTCCTGCTGCCTTCAGCCTCGAAAACCACCCTTTCCCACTTGGCGCCGCGCCAGGCACAAAAATGGCCATACGGCTGGAGATGGGTCCCCCGCCCAAGGAGCCAGCAGGGAAAACTATGCCTTGTTCTAAAGCTCTTTGGGAACCGCTTGCGTAGCCCCACAGACCTGGGGGCTGCATGCTTTCCTGCTGCCTTCAGCCTCGACAACACCCTTTCCCACTTGGAGTCGCGCCAGGCACAAAAACGGCCTATGGCTAGAGAGGGGTCCCACGCCCAAAGAGCCATCAGGGAAAACTATGCCTTCTTCTAAAGCTCTTTGGGAACCGCTTGCGTAGCCCCACAGACCTGGGGGCTGCTGGCTTTGCTGCTGCCTTCAGCCTCGACACCACCCTTTCCCACTTGGCGCTGCGCTAGGCACAAAAATGGCCTATGGCTGGAGATGGGTCCCCCGCCCAAGGAGCCAGCAGGGAAAACTATGCCTTGTTCTAAAGCTCTTTGGGAACCGCTTGCGTAGCCCCACAGACCTGGGGGCTGCAGGCTTTGCTGCTGCCTTCAGCCTCAAAACCACCCTTTCCCACTTGGCGCCGTGCCAGGCACAAAAATGGCCTATGGCTGGACATGGGTCCCCCGTCCAAGGAGCCATCAGGGAAAACTATGCCTTGTTCTAAAGCTCTTTGGGAACCGCTTGCGTAGCCCCACAGACCTGGGGGCTGCAGGCTCTCCTGCTGCCTTCAGCCTCAAAGCCACCCTTTCCCACTTGGCGCCGGGCCAGGCACAAAAATGGCCTATGGCTAGAGAGGGGTCCCACGCCCAAAGAGCCATCAGGGAAAACTATGCCTTGTTCTAAAGCTCTTTGGGAACCGCTTGCATAGCCCCACAGACCTGTGGGCTGCAGGCTTTCCTGCTGCCTTCAGCCTCAAAGCCACCCTTTCCCACTTGGCGCCGCGCCAGGCTCAAAAATGGCCATACGGCTGGAGATGGGTCTCCCGCCCAAAGAGCCAGCAGGGAAAACTATGCCTTGTTCTAAAGCTCTTTGGGAACCGCTTGCGTAGCCCCACAGACCTGGGGGCTGTGGGCTTTCCTGCTGCCTTCAGCCTCGACACCACCCTTTCCCACTTGGCACCGCGCTAGGCACTAAAATGAGCTACGGCTGGAGATGGGTCCCCCGCCCAAGGAGCCAGGAGGGAAAACTATGCCTTGTTCTAAAGCTCTTTGGGAACCGCTTGCGTAGCCCCACAGACCTGGGGGCTGTGGGCTTTCCTGCTGCCTTCAGACTCAAAGCCACCCTTTCCCACTTGGCGCCGCGCCAGGCACAAAAATGGCCATACGGCTGGAGATGGGTCCCCCGCCCAAGGAGCCAGCAGGGAAAACTATGCCTTGTTCTAAAGCTCTTTGGGAACCGCTTGCGTAGCCCCACAGACCTGGGGGCTGCATGCTTTCCTGCTGCCTTCAGCCTCGACAACACCCTTTCCCACTTGGAGTCGCGCCAGGCACAAAAACGGCCTATGGCTAGAGAGGGGTCCCACGCCCAAAGAGCCATCAGGGAAAACTATGCCTTCTTCTAAAGCTCTTTGGGAACCGCTTGCGTAGCCCCACAGACCTGGGGGCTGCGGGCTTTCCTGCTGCCTTCAGCCTCGACACCACCCTTTCCCACTTGGCGCTGCGCTAGGCACAAAAATGGCCTATGGCTGGAGATGGGTCCCCCGTCCAAGGAGCCAGCAGGGAAAACTATGCCTTGTTCTAAAGCTCTTTGGGAACCGCTTGCGTAGCCCCACAGACCTGGGGGCTGCAGGCTTTGCTGCTGCCTTCAGCCTCAAAACCACCCTTTCCCACTTGGCGCCGTGCCAGGCACAAAAATGGCCTATGGCTGGACATGGGTCCCCCGTCCAAGGAGCCATCAGGGAAAACTATGCCTTGTTCTAAAGCTCTTTGGGAACCGCTTGCGTAGCCCCACAGACCTGGGGGCTGCAGGCTCTCCTGCTGCCTTCAGCCTCGACAACACCCTTTCCCACTTGGCGCCGCGAGAGGCACAAAAACGGCCTATGGCTAGAGAGGGGTCCCACGCCCAAAGAGCCATCAGAGAAAACTATGCCTTGTTCTAAAGCTCTTTGGGAACCGCTTGCGTAGCCCCAGAGACCTGGGGGCTGCAGGCTTTCCTGCTGCCTTCAGCCTCAAAGCCACCCTTTCCCACTTGGAACAGCGCCAGGCACAAAAATGGCCTACGGCTGGAGATGGGTCCCCCGCCCAAGGAGCCAGCAGGGAAAACTATGCCTTGTTCTAAAGCTCTTTGGGAACCGCTTGCGTAGCCCCACAGACCTGGGGGCTGCAGGCTTTGCTACTGCCTTCAGACTCAAAGCCACCCTTTCCCACTTGGCGCCGCATCAGGCACAAAAATGGCCTATGGCTAGAGAGGGGTCCCATGCCCAAAGAGCCAGCAAGGAAAACTATGCCTTGTTCTAAAGCTCTTTGGGAACCGCTTGCGTAGCCCACAGACCTGGGGGCTGTGGGCTTTCCTGCTGCCTTCAGCCTCGACACCACCCTTTCCCACTTGGCGCCGCGCCAGGCTCAAAAATGGACATACGGCTGGAGATGGGTCCCCCACCCAAGGAGCCAGCAGGGAAAACTATGCCTTGTTCTAAAGCTCTTTGGGAACCGCTTGCGTAGCCCCACAGACCTGGGGGCTGCATGCTTTCCTGCTGCCTTCAGCCTCGACAACACCCTTTCCCACTTGGCGCCGCGCTAGGCTCAAAAATGGCCTATGGCTGGAGATGGGTCCCCCGCCCAAAGAGCCAGCAGGGAAAACTATGCCTTGTTCTAAAACTCTTTGGAAACCGCTTGCGTAGCCTCACAGACCTGGGGGCTGCTGTCTTTCCTGCTGCCTTCAGCCTCGACACCACCCTTTCCCACTTGGCGTCGCGCCAGGCACAAAAATGGCCATCCGGCTGGAGATGGGTCCCATGCCCAAAGAGCCAAGAGGGAAAACTATGCCTTGTTCTAAAGCTCTTTGGGAACCGCTTGCGTAGCCCCACAGACCTGGGGGCTGTGGGCTTTCCTGCTGCCTTCAGCCTCGACACAACCCTTTCCCACTTGGCACCGCGCTAGGCACTAAAATGAGCTACGGCTGGAGATGGGTCCCCCGCCCAAGGAGCCAGGAGGGAAAACTATGCCTTGTTCTAAAGCTCTTTGGGAACCGCTTGCGTAGCCCCACAGACCTGGGGGCTGTGGGCTTTCCTGCTGCCTTCAGACTCAAAGCCACCCTTTCCCACTTGGCGCCGCGCCAGGCACAAAAATGGCCATACGGCTGGAGATGGGTCCCCCGCCCAAGGAGCCAGCAGGGAAAACTATGCCTTGTTCTAAAGCTCTTTGGGAACCGCTTGCGTAGCCCCACAGACCTGGGGGCTGCATGCTTTCCTGCTGCCTTCAGCCTCGACAACACCCTTTCCCACTTGGAGTCGCGCCAGGCACAAAAACGGCCTATGGCTAGAGAGGGGTCCCACGCCCAAAGAGCCATCAGGGAAAACTATGCCTTCTTCTAAAGCTCTTTGGGAACCGCTTGCGTAGCCCCACAGACCTGGGGGCTGCGGGCTTTCCTGCTGCCTTCAGCCTCGACACCACCCTTTCCCACTTGGCGCTGCGCTAGGCACAAAAATGGCCTATGGCTGGAGATGGGTCCCCCGTCCAAGGAGCCAGCAGGGAAAACTATGCCTTGTTCTAAAGCTCTTTGGGAACCGCTTGCGTAGCCCCACAGACCTGGGGGCTGCAGGCTTTGCTGCTGCCTTCAGCCTCAAAACCACCCTTTCCCACTTGGCGCCGTGCCAGGCACAAAAATGGCCTATGGCTGGACATGGGTCCCCCGTCCAAGGAGCCATCAGGGAAAACTATGCCTTGTTCTAAAGCTCTTTGGGAACCGCTTGCGTAGCCCCACAGACCTGGGGGCTGCAGGCTCTCCTGCTGCCTTCAGCCTCGACAACACCCTTTCCCACTTGGCGCCGCGAGAGGCACAAAAACGGCCTATGGCTAGAGAGGGGTCCCACGCCCAAAGAGCCATCAGAGAAAACTATGCCTTGTTCTAAAGCTCTTTGGGAACCGCTTGCGTAGCCCCAGAGACCTGGGGGCTGCAGGCTTTCCTGCTGCCTTCAGCCTCAAAGCCACCCTTTCCCACTTGGAACAGCGCCAGGCACAAAAATGGCCTACGGCTGGAGATGGGTCCCCCGCCCAAGGAGCCAGCAGGGAAAACTATGCCTTGTTCTAAAGCTCTTTGGGAACCGCTTGCGTAGCCCCACAGACCTGGGGGCTGCAGGCTTTGCTACTGCCTTCAGACTCAAAGCCACCCTTTCCCACTTGGCGCCGCATCAGGCACAAAAATGGCCTATGGCTAGAGAGGGGTCCCATGCCCAAAGAGCCAGCAAGGAAAACTATGCCTTGTTCTAAAGCTCTTTGGGAACCGCTTGCGTAGCCCACAGACCTGGGGGCTGTGGGCTTTCCTGCTGCCTTCAGCCTCGACACCACCCTTTCCCACTTGGCGCCGCGCCAGGCTCAAAAATGGACATACGGCTGGAGATGGGTCCCCCACCCAAGGAGCCAGCAGGGAAAACTATGCCTTGTTCTAAAGCTCTTTGGGAACCGCTTGCGTAGCCCCACAGACCTGGGGGCTGCAGGCTCTCGTGCTGCCTTCAGCCTCGACAACACCCTTTCCCACTTGGCGCCGCGCGAGGCAAAAAAACGGCCTATGGCTAGAGAGGGGTCCCACGCCCAAAGAGCCAGCAGGGAAAACTATGCCTTGTTCTAAAGCTCTTTGGGAACCGCTTGCGTAGCCCCACAGACCTGGGGGCTGCAGGCTTTCCTGCTGCCTTCAGCCTCAAAGCCACCCTTTCCCACTTGGCGCCGCGCCAGGCACAAAAATGGCCCATGGCTAGAGAGGGGTCCCACGCCCAAAGAGCCAGCAGGTTAAACTATGCCTTGTTCTAAAGCTCTTTGGGAACCGCTTGCGTAGACCCACAGACCTGTGGGATGCAGGCTTTGCGTCTGCCTTCAGCCTCGACACCACCCTTTCCCACTTGGCGCCGCGCCAGACACAAAAATGGCCATATGGCTGGAGATGGGTCCCCTGAACAAGGAGCCAGCAGGGAAAATTATGCCTTGTTCTAAAGCTCTTTGGGAACCGCTTGCGTAGCCCCACAGACGTGGGGGGTGCGGGCTTTCCTGCTGCCTTCAGCCTCGACAACACCCTTTCCCACTTGGCGCCGCGCTAGGCACAAAAATGGCCTATGGCTGGAGATGGGTCCCCCGCCCAAGGAGCCAGCAGGGAAAACTATGCCTTGTTCTAAAGGTCTTTGGGAACAGCTTGCATAGCCCCACAGACCTAGCGGCTGTGGGCTTTGCTGCTGCCTTCTGCCTCAAAACCACCCTTTCCCACTTGGCGCCGCGCCAGGCACAAAAATGGCCATACGGCTTGAGATGGGTCCCCCACCCAAGGAGCCAGCAGTGAAAACTATGCCTTGTTCTAAAGCTCTTTGGGAACCGCTTGCGTAGCCCCACAGACCTGGGGGCTGCGGGCTTTCCTGCTGCCTTCAGCCTCAAAACCACCCTTTCCCACTTGGCGCCGTGCCAGGCACAAAAATGGCCATACGGCTGGAGATGGATCCCCCGCCCAAAGAGGCAGCAGGGAAAACTATGCCTTGTTCTAAAGCTCTTTGGGAACCGCTTGCGTGGCCCCACAGACCTGGGGGCTGCAGGCTTTCCTGCTGCCTTCAGCCTCGACACAACCCTTTCCCACTTGGCGCCGCGCCAGGCCCAAAAATGGCCATACGGCTGGAGATGGGTCCCCCGCCCAAAGAGCCAGCAGGGAAAACTATGCCTTGTTCTAAAGCTCTTTGGGAACCGCTTGCGTGGCCCCACAGACCTGGGGGCTGCGGGCTTTCCTGCTGCCTTCAGCCTCGACACCACCCTTTCCCACTTGGCGCCGCGCTAGGCACAAAAATGGCCTATGGCTGGAGATGGGTCCCCCGCCCAAGGAGCCAGCAGGGAAAACTATGCCTTGTTCTAAAGCTCTTTGGGAACCGCTTGCGTAGACCCACAGACCTGGGGGCTGCAGGCTTTCCTGCTGCCTTCAGCCTCAAAGCCACCCTTTCCCACTTGGCGCCGCGCCAGGCACAAAAATGGCCATACGGCTGGAGATGGGTCCCACGCCCAAGGAGCCAGCAGGGAAAACTATGCCTTGTTCTAAAGCTCTTTGGGAACCGCTTGCGTAGCCCCACAGACCTGGGGGCTGCATGCTTTCCTGCTGCCTTCAGCCTCGACAACACCCTTTCCCACTTGGAGTCGCGCCAGGCACAAAAACGGCCTATGGCTAGAGAGGGGTCCCACGCCCAAAGAGCCATCAGGGAAAACTATGCCTTCTTCTAAAGCTCTTTGGGAACCGCTTGCGTAGCCCCACAGACCTGGGGGCTGCTGGCTTTGCTGCTGCCTTCAGCCTCGACACCACCCTTTCCCACTTGGCGCTGCGCTAGGCACAAAAATGGCCTATGGCTGGAGATGGGTCCCCCGCCCAAGGAGCCAGCAGGGAAAACTATGCCTTGTTCTAAAGCTCTTTGGGAACCGCTTGCATAGCCCCACAGACCTGGGGGCTGCAGGCTTTGCTGCTGCCTTCAGCCTCAAAACCACCCTTTCCCACTTGGCGCCGTGCCAGGCACAAAAATGGCCTATGGCTGGACATGGGTCCCCCGTCCAAGGAGCCAGCAGGGAAAACTATGCCTTGTTCTAAAGCTCTTTGGGAACCGCTTGCGTAGCCCCACAGACCTGGGGGCTGCAGGCTTTGCTGCTGCCTTTAGCCTCAAAGCCACCCTTTCCCACTTGGCGCCGCGCCAGGCACAAATATGGCCTATGGCTAGAGAGGGGTCCCACGCCCAAAGAGCCATCAGGGAAAACTATGTTTGTTCTAAAGCTCTTTGGAACCGCTTGCGTAGCCCCACAGACCTGGGGGCTGTGGGCTTTCCTGCTGCCTTCAGCCTCGACACCACCCTTTCCCACTTAGCGCCGCGCCAGGCTCAAAAAGGGACATACGGCTGGATATGGGTCCCCTACCCAAGGAGCCAGCAGGGAAAACTATGCCTTGTTCTAAAGCTCTTTGGGAACCGCTTGCGTAGCCCCACAGTCCTGGGGGCTGCGGGCTTTGCTGCTGCCTTCAGCCTCGACAACACCCTTTCCCACTTGGCGTCGCGCTAGGCACTAAAATGGCCTACGGCTGGAAATGGGTCCCCCGCCCAAGGAGCCAGCAGGGAAAACTATGCCTTGTTCTAAAGCTCTTTGGGAACCGCTTGCGTAGCCCCACAGACCTGGGGGCTGCAGGCTTTGCTGCTGCCTTCAGACTCAAAGCCACCCTTTCCCACTTGGCGCCCCATCAGGCACAAAAATGGCCTATGGCTGGAGATGGGTCCCATGCCCAAAGAGCCAGCAAGGAAAACTATGCCTTGTTCTAAAGGTCTTTGGGAACCGCTTGCGTAGCCCCACAGACCTGGGGGCTGTGGGCTTTCCTGCTGCCTTCAGCCTCGACACCACCCTTTCCCACTTGGCGCCGCGCCAGGCTCAAAAATGGACATACGGCTGGAGATGGGTCCCCCACCCAAGGAGCCAGCAGGGAAAACTATGCCTTGTTCTAAAGCTCTTTGGGAACCGCTTGCGTAGCCCCACAGACCTGGGGGCTGCAGGCTCTCCTGCTGCCTTCAGCCTCGACAACACCCTTTCCCACTTGGCGCCGCGAGAGGCACAAAAACGGCCTATGGCTAGAGAGGGGTCCCACGCCCAAAGAGCCATCAGAGAAAACTATGCCTTGTTCTAAAGCTCTTTGGGAACCGCTTGCGTAGCCCCACAGACCTGTGGGCTGCAGGCTTTCCTGCTGCCTTCAGCCTCAAAGCCACCCTTTCCCACTTGGAACAGCGCCAGGCACAAAAATGGCCTACGGCTGGAGATGGGTCCCCCGCCCAAGGAGCCAGCAGGGAAAACTATGCCTTGTTCTAAAGCTCTTTGGGAACCGCTTGCGTAGCCCCACAGACCTGGGGGCTGCAGGCTTTGCTGCTGCCTTCAGACTCAAAGCCACCCTTTCCCACTTGGCGCCGCATCAGGCACAAAAATGGCCTATGGCTAGAGAGGGGTCCCATGCCCAAAGAGCCAGCAAGGAAAACTATGCCTTGTTCTAAAGCTCTTTGGGAACCGCTTGCGTAGCCCACAGACCTGGGGGCTGTGGGCTTTCCTGCTGCCTTCAGCCTCGACACCACCCTTTCCCACTTGGCGCCGCGCCAGGCTCAAAAATGGACATACGGCTGGAGATGGGTCCCCCACCCAAGGAGCCAGCAGGGAAAACTATGCCTTGTTCTAAAGCTCTTTGGGAACCGCTTGCGTAGCCCCACAGTCCTGGGGGCTGCGGGCTTTGCTGCTGCCTTCAGCCTCGACAACACCCTTTCCCACTTGGCGTCGCGCTAGGCACTAAAATGGCCTACGGCTGGAAATGGGTCCCCCGCCCAAGGAGCCAGCAGGGAAAACTATGCCTTGTTCTAAAGCTCTTTGGGAACCGCTTGCGTAGCCCCACAGACCTGGGGGCTGCAGGCTTTGCTGCTGCCTTCAGACTCAAAGCCACCCTTTCCCACTTGGCGCCCCATCAGGCACAAAAATGGCCTATGGCTGGAGATGGGTCCCATGCCCAAAGAGCCAGCAAGGAAAACTATGCCTTGTTCTAAAGGTCTTTGGGAACCGCTTGCGTAGCCCCACAGACCTGGGGGCTGTGGGCTTTCCTGCTGCCTTCAGCCTCGACACCACCCTTTCCCACTTGGCGCCGCGCCAGGCTCAAAAATGGACATACGGCTGGAGATGGGTCCCCCACCCAAGGAGCCAGCAGGGAAAACTATGCCTTGTTCTAAAGCTCTTTGGGAACCGCTTGCGTAGCCCCACAGACCTGGGGGCTGCAGGCTCTCCTGCTGCCTTCAGCCTCGACAACACCCTTTCCCACTTGGCGCCGCGAGAGGCACAAAAACGGCCTATGGCTAGAGAGGGGTCCCACGCCCAAAGAGCCATCAGAGAAAACTATGCCTTGTTCTAAAGCTCTTTGGGAACCGCTTGCGTAGCCCCACAGACCTGGGGGCTGCAGGCTTTCCTGCTGCCTTCAGCCTCAAAGCCACCCTTTCCCACTTGGAACAGCGCCAGGCACAAAAATGGCCTACGGCTGGAGATGGGTCCCCCGCCCAAGGAGCCAGCAGGGAAAACTATGCCTTGTTCTAAAGCTCTTTGGGAACCGCTTGCGTAGCCCCACAGACCTGGGGGCTGCAGGCTTTGCTGCTGCCTTCAGACTCAAAGCCACCCTTTCCCACTTGGCGCCGCATCAGGCACAAAAATGGCCTATGGCTAGAGAGGGGTCCCATGCCCAAAGAGCCAGCAAGGAAAACTATGCCTTGTTCTAAAGCTCTTTGGGAACCGCTTGCGTAGCCCCACAGACCTGGGGGCTGTGGGCTTTCCTGCTGCCTTCAGCCTCAAAGCCACCCTTTCCCACTTGGCGCCGCGCCAGGCACAAAAATGGCCCATGGCTAGAGAGGGGTCCCACGCCCAAAGAGCCAGCAGGTTAAACTATGCCTTGTTCTAAAGCTCTTTGGAAACCGCTTGCGTAGCCCCACAGACCTGTGGGATGCAGGCTTTGCGTCTGCCTTCAGCCTCGACACCACCCTTTCCCACTTGGCGCCGCGCCAGGCACAAAAATGGCCATATGGCTGGAGATGGGTCCCCTGAACAAGGAGCCAGCAGGGAAAATTATGCCTTGTTCTAAAGCTCTTTGGGAACCGCTTGCGTAGCCCCACAGACGTGGGGGGTGCGGGCTTTCCTGCTGCCTTCAGCCTCGACAACACCCTTTCCCACTTGGCGCCGCGCTAGGCACAAAAATGGCCTATGGCTGGAGATGGGTCCCCCGCCCAAGGAGCCAGCAGGGAAAACTATGCCTTGTTCTAAAGGTCTTTGGGAACAGCTTGCATAGCCCCACAGACCTAGCGGCTGTGGGCTTTGCTGCTGCCTTCAGCCTCAAAACCACCCTTTCCCACTTGGCGCCGCGCCAGGCACAAAAATGGCCATACGGCTTGAGATGGGTCCCCCACCCAAGGAGCCAGCAGTGAAAACTATGCCTTGTTCTAAAGCTCTTTGGGAACCGCTTGCGTAGCCCCACAGACCTGGGGGCTGCGGGCTTTCCTGCTGCCTTCAGCCTCAAAACCACCCTTTCCCACTTGGCGCCGTGCCAGGCACAAAAATGGCCATACGGCTGGAGATGGGTCCCCCGCCCAAAGAGCCAGCAGGGAAAACTATGCCTTGTTCTAAAGCTCTTTGGGAACCGCATGCGTGGCCCCACAGACCTGGGGGCTGCGGGCTTTCCTGCTGCCTTCAGCCTCGACACCACCCTTTCCCACTTGGCGCCGCGCTAGGCACAAAAATGGCCTATGGCTGGAGATGGGTCCCCCGCCCAAGGAGCCAGCAGGGAAAACTATGCCTTGTTCTAAAGCTCTTTGGGAACCGCTTGCGTAGACCCACAGACCTGGGGGCTGCAGGCTTTCCTGCTGCCTTCAGCCTCGAAAACCACCCTTTCCCACTTGGCGCCGCGCCAGGCACAAAAATGGCCATACGGCTGGAGATGGGTCCCCCGCCCAAGGAGCCAGCAGGGAAAACTATGCCTTGTTCTAAAGCTCTTTGGGAACCGCTTGCGTAGCCCCACAGACCTGGGGGCTGCATGCTTTCCTGCTGCCTTCAGCCTCGACAACACCCTTTCCCACTTGGAGTCGCGCCAGGCACAAAAACGGCCTATGGCTAGAGAGGGGTCCCACGCCCAAAGAGCCATCAGGGAAAACTATGCCTTCTTCTAAAGCTCTTTGGGAACCGCTTGCGTAGCCCCACAGACCTGGGGGCTGCTGGCTTTGCTGCTGCCTTCAGCCTCGACACCACCCTTTCCCACTTGGCGCTGCGCTAGGCACAAAAATGGCCTATGGCTGGAGATGGGTCCCCCGCCCAAGGAGCCAGCAGGGAAAACTATGCCTTGTTCTAAAGCTCTTTGGGAACCGCTTGCGTAGCCCCACAGACCTGGGGGCTGCAGGCTTTGCTGCTGCCTTCAGCCTCAAAACCACCCTTTCCCACTTGGCGCCGTGCCAGGCACAAAAATGGCCTATGGCTGGACATGGGTCCCCCGTCCAAGGAGCCATCAGGGAAAACTATGCCTTGTTCTAAAGCTCTTTGGGAACCGCTTGCGTAGCCCCACAGACCTGGGGGCTGCAGGCTCTCCTGCTGCCTTCAGCCTCAAAGCCACCCTTTCCCACTTGGCGCCGGGCCAGGCACAAAAATGGCCTATGGCTAGAGAGGGGTCCCACGCCCAAAGAGCCATCAGGGAAAACTATGCCTTGTTCTAAAGCTCTTTGGGAACCGCTTGCATAGCCCCACAGACCTGTGGGCTGCAGGCTTTCCTGCTGCCTTCAGCCTCAAAGCCACCCTTTCCCACTTGGCGCCGCGCCAGGCTCAAAAATGGCCATACGGCTGGAGATGGGTCTCCCGCCCAAAGAGCCAGCAGGGAAAACTATGCCTTGTTCTAAAGCTCTTTGGGAACCGCTTGCGTAGCCCCACAGACCTGGGGGCTGTGGGCTTTCCTGCTGCCTTCAGCCTCGACACCACCCTTTCCCACTTGGCACCGCGCTAGGCACTAAAATGAGCTACGGCTGGAGATGGGTCCCCCGCCCAAGGAGCCAGGAGGGAAAACTATGCCTTGTTCTAAAGCTCTTTGGGAACCGCTTGCGTAGCCCCACAGACCTGGGGGCTGTGGGCTTTCCTGCTGCCTTCAGACTCAAAGCCACCCTTTCCCACTTGGCGCCGCGCCAGGCACAAAAATGGCCATACGGCTGGAGATGGGTCCCCCGCCCAAGGAGCCAGCAGGGAAAACTATGCCTTGTTCTAAAGCTCTTTGGGAACCGCTTGCGTAGCCCCACAGACCTGGGGGCTGCATGCTTTCCTGCTGCCTTCAGCCTCGACAACACCCTTTCCCACTTGGAGTCGCGCCAGGCACAAAAACGGCCTATGGCTAGAGAGGGGTCCCACGCCCAAAGAGCCATCAGGGAAAACTATGCCTTCTTCTAAAGCTCTTTGGGAACCGCTTGCGTAGCCCCACAGACCTGGGGGCTGCGGGCTTTCCTGCTGCCTTCAGCCTCGACACCACCCTTTCCCACTTGGCGCTGCGCTAGGCACAAAAATGGCCTATGGCTGGAGATGGGTCCCCCGTCCAAGGAGCCAGCAGGGAAAACTATGCCTTGTTCTAAAGCTCTTTGGGAACCGCTTGCGTAGCCCCACAGACCTGGGGGCTGCAGGCTTTGCTGCTGCCTTCAGCCTCAAAACCACCCTTTCCCACTTGGCGCCGTGCCAGGCACAAAAATGGCCTATGGCTGGACATGGGTCCCCCGTCCAAGGAGCCATCAGGGAAAACTATGCCTTGTTCTAAAGCTCTTTGGGAACCGCTTGCGTAGCCCCACAGACCTGGGGGCTGCAGGCTCTCCTGCTGCCTTCAGCCTCAAAGCCACCCTTTCCCACTTGGCGCCGGGCCAGGCACAAAAATGGCCTATGGCTAGAGAGGGGTCCCACGCCCATAGAGCCATCAGGGAAAACTATGCCTTGTTCTAAAGCTCTTTGGGAACCGCTTGCGTAGCCCCACAGACCTGTGGGCTGCAGGCTTTCCTGCTGCCTTCAGCCTCAAAGCCACCCTTTCCCACTTGGCGCCGCGCCAGGCTCAAAAATGGCCATACGGCTGGAGATGGGTCTCCCGCCCAAAGAGCCAGCAGGGAAAACTATGCCTTGTTCTAAAGCTCTTTGGGAACCGCTTGCGTAGCCCCACAGACCTGGGGGCTGTGGGCTTTCCTGCTGCCTTCAGCCTCGACACCACCCTTTCCCACTTGGCACCGCGCTAGGCACTAAAATGAGCTACGGCTGGAGATGGGTCCCCCGCCCAAGGAGCCAGGAGGGAAAACTATGCCTTGTTCTAAAGCTCTTTGTGAACCGCTTGCGTAGCCCCACAGACCTGGGGGCTGTGGGCTTTCCTGCTGCCTTCAGACTCAAAGCCACCCTTTCCCACTTGGCGCCGCATCAGGCACAAAAATGGCCTATGGCTGGAGATGGGTCCCATGCCCAAAGAGCCAGCAAGGAAAACTATGCCTTGTTCTAAAGCTCTTTGGGAACCGCTTGCGTAGCCCCACAGACCTGGGGGCTGCAGGCTTTCCTGCTGCCTTCAGCCTCGACAACACCCTTTCCCACTTGGAGTCGCCCCAGGCACAAAAACGGCCTATGGCTAGAGAGGGGTCCCACGCCCAAAGAGCCATCAGGGAAAACTATGCCTTGTTCTAAAGCTCTTTGGGAACCGCTTGCGTAGCCCCACAGACCTGGGGGCTGCAGGCTTTCCTGCTGCCTTCAGCCTCAAAGCCACCCTTTCCCACTTGGCGCCGCGCCAGGCACAAAAATGGCCCATGGCTAGAGAGGGGTCCCACGCCCAAAGAGCCAGCAGGTTAAACTATGCCTTGTTCTAAAGCTCTTTGGGAACCGCTTGCGTAGCCCCACAGACCTGTGGGTGCAGGCTTTCCTGCTGCCTTCAGCCTCAAAGCCACCCTTTCCCACTTGGCGCCGCGCCAGGCTCAAAAATGGCCATACGGCTGGAGATGGGTCTCCCGCCCAAAGAGCCAGCAGGGAAAACTATGCCTTGTTCTAAAGCTCTTTGGGAACCGCTTGCGTAGCCCCACAGACCTGGGGGCTGTGGGCTTTCCTGCTGCCTTCAGCCTCGACACCACCCTTTCCCACTTGGCACCGCGCTAGGCACTAAAATGGCCTATGGCTGGAGATGGGTCCCATGCCCAAAGAGCCAGCAAGGAAAACTATGCCTTGTTCTAAAGCTCTTTGGGAACCGCTTGCGTAGCCCCACAGACCTGGGGGCTGCAGGCTTTCCTGCTGCCTTCAGCCTCGACAACACCCTTTCCCACTTGGAGTCGCGCCAGGCACAAAAACGGCCTATGGCTAGAGAGGGGTCCCACGCCCAAAGAGCCATCAGGGAAAACTATGCCTTGTTCTAAAGCTCTTTGGGAACCGCTTGCGTAGCCCCACAGACCTGGGGGCTGCAGGCTTTCCTGTTGCCTTCAGCCTCAAAGCCACCCTTTCCCACTTGGCGCCGCGCCAGGCACAAAAATGGTCTATGGCTAGAGAGGGGTCCCACGCCCAAAGAGCCAGCAGGGAAAACTATGCCTTGTTCTAAAGCTCTTTGGGAACCGCTTGCGTAGCCCCACAGACCTGTGGGTGCAGGCTTTGCGTCTGCCTTCAGCCTCAAAGCCACCCTTTCCCACTTGGCGCCGCGCCAGGCACAAAAATGGCCATATGGCTGGAGATGGATCCCCTACCCAAGGAGCCAGCAGGGAAAATTATGCCTTGTTCTAAAGCTCTTTGGGAACCGCTTGCGTAGCCCCACAGACCTGTGGGATGCAGGCTTTGCGTCTGCCTTCAGCCTCGAAAACCACCATTTCCCACTACGCACCGCGCCAGGCACAAAAATGGCCATACGGCTGGAGATGGGTCCCCCGCCCAAAGAGCCAGCAGGGAAAACTATGCCTTGTTCTAAAGCTCTTTGGGAACCGCTTGCGTAGCCCCACAGACCTGGGGGCTGCGGGCTTTGCTGCTGCCTTCAGCCTCGACACCACCCTTTCCCACTTGGCGCCGCGCTAGGCACAAAAATGGCCTATGGCTGGAGATGGGTCCCCCGCCCAAGGAGCCAGCAGGGAAAACTATGCCTTGTTCTAAAGCTCTTTGGGAACCGCTTGCGTAGCCCCACAGACCTGGGGGCTGCAGGCTTTCCTGCTGCCTTCAGCCTCAAAGCCACCCTTTCCCACTTGGCGCCGCGCCAGGCACAAAAATGGCCTATGGCTAGAGAGGGGTCCCACGCCCAAAGAGCCATCAGGGAAAACTATGCCTTGTTCTAAAGCTCTTTGGGAACCGCTTGCGTAGCCCCACAGACCTGGGGTCTGCAGGCTTTCCTGCTGCCTTCAGTCTCAAAGCCACCCTTTCCCACTTGGCGCCGCGCCAGGCTCAAAAATGGCCATACGGCTGGAGATGGGTCTCCCGCCAAAAGAGCCAGCAGGGAAAAATATGCCTTGCTCTAAAGCTCTTTGGGAACCGCTTGCGTAGCCCCACAGACCTGGGGGCTGTGGGCTTTCCTGCTGCCTTCAGCCTCGACAACACCCTTTCCCACTTGGCGCCGCGCCAGGCTCAAAAATGGCCATAAGGCTGGATATGGGTCCCCTACCCAAGGAGCCAGCAGGGAAAACTATGCTTTGTTCTAAAGCTCTTTGGGAACCGCTTGCGTAGCCCCACAGTCCTGGGGGCTGCGGGCTTTGCTGCTGCCTTCAGCCTCGACACCACCCTTTCCCACTTGGCGCCGCGCTAGGCACAAAAATGGCCATACGGCTGGAGATGGGTCCCCCACCCAAGGAGCCAGCAGTGAAAAATATGCCTTGTTCTAAAGCTCTTTGGGAACCGCTTGCGTAGCCCCACAGACCTGGGGGCTGCGGGCTTTCCTGCTGCCTTCAGCCTCAAAACCACCCTTTCCCACTTGGCGCCGTGCCAGGCACAAAAATGGCCATACGGCTGGAGATGGATCCCCCGCCCAAAGAGGCAGCAGGGAAAAATATGCCTTGTTCTAAAGCTCTTTGGGAACCGCTTGCTTGGCCCCACAGACCTGGGGGCTGCGGGCTTTCCTGCTGCCTTCAGCCTCGACACCACCCTTTCCCACTTGGCGCCGCGCTAGGCACAAAAATTGCCTATGGCTGGAGATGGGTCCCCCGCCCAAGGAGCCAGCAGGGAAAACTATGCCTTGTTCTAAAGGTCTTTGGGAACCGCTTGCGTAGCCCCACAGACCTGGGGGCTGCGGGCTTTCCTGCTGCCTTCAGCCTCGAAAACCACCCTTTCCCACTTGGCGCCGTGCCAGGCACAAAAATGGCCATACGGCTGGAGATGGGTCCCCCGCCCAAGGAGCCAGAAGGGAAAACTATGCCTTGTTCTAAAGCTCTTTGGGAACCGCTTGCGTAGCCCCACAGACCTGGGGGCTGCAGGCTTTGCTGCTGCCTTCAGCCTCAAAACCACCCTTTCCCACTTGGCGCCGTGCCAGGCACAAAAATGGCCTATGGCTGGACATGGGTCCCCCGTCCAAGGAGCCAGCAGGGAAAACTATGCCTTGTTCTAAAGCTCTTTGGGAACCGCTTGCGTAGCCCCACAGACCTGGGGGCTGCAGGCTTTCCTGCTGCCTTCAGCCTCAAAGCCACCCTTTCCCACTTGGCGCCGCGCCAGGCACAAAAATGGCCTATGGCTAGAGAGGGGTCCCACGCCCAAAGAGCCATCAGGGAAAACTATGCCTTGTTCTAAAGCTCTTTGGGAACCGCTTGCGTAGCCCCACAGACCTGTGGGCTGCAGGCTTTCCTGCTGCCTTCAGCCTCAAAGCCACCCTTTCCCACTTGGCGCCGCGCCAGGCTCAAAAATGGCCATACGGCTGGAGATGGGTCTCCTGCCCAAAGAGCCAGCAGGGAAAACTATGCCTTGTTCTAAAGGTCTTTGGGAACCGCTTGCGTAGCCCCACAGACCTGGGGGCTGCGGGCTTTCCTGCTGCCTTCAGCCTCGACACAACCCTTTCCCACTTGGCGCCGTGCCAGGCACAAAAATGGCCATACGGCTGGAGATGGGTCCCCCGCCCAAGGAGCCAGAAGGGAAAACTATGCCTTGTTCTAAAGCTCTTTGGGAACCGCTTGCGTAGCCCCACAGACCTGGGGGCTGCATGCTTTCCTGCTGCCTTCAGCCTCGACAACACCCTTTCCCACTTGGAGTCGCGCCAGGCACAAAAACGGCCTATGGCTAGAGAGGAGTCCCACGCCCAAAGAGCCATCAGGGAAAACTATGCCTTCTTCTAAAGCTCTTTGGGAACCGCTTGCGTAGCCCCACAGACCTGGGGGCTGCAGGCTCTCGTGCTGCCTTCAGCCTCGACAACACCCTTTCCCACTTGGCGCTGCGCTAGGCACAAAAATGGCCTATGGCTGGAGATGGGTCCCCCGCCCAAGGAGCCAGCAGGGAAAACTATGCCTTGTTCTAAAGCTCTTTGGGAACCGCTTGCGTAGCCCCACAGACCTGGGGGCTGCAGGCTTTGCTGCTGCCTTCAGCCTCAAAACCACCCTTTCCCACTTGGCGCCCCATCAGGCACAAAAATGGCCTATGGCTGGAGATGGGTCCCCCGTCCAAGGAGCCAGCAGGGAAAACTATGCCTTGTTCTAAAGCTCTTTGGGAACCGCTTGCGTAGCCCCACAGACCTGGGGGCTGCAGGCTTTCCTGCTGCCTTCAGCCTCAAAGCCACCCTTTCCCACTTGGCGCCGCGCCAGGCACAAAAATGGCCTATGGCTAGAGAGGGGTCCCACGCCCAAAGAGCCATCAGGGAAAACTATGCCTTGTTCTAAAGCTCTTTGGGAACCGCTTGCGTAGCCCCACAGACCTGTGGGCTGCAGGCTTTCCTGCTGCCTTCAGCCTCAAAGCCACCCTTTCCCACTTGGCGCCGCGCCAGGCTCAAAAATGGCCATACGGCTGGAGATGGGTCTCCCGCCCAAAGAGCCAGCAGGGAAAACTATGCCTTGTTCTAAAGCTCTTTGGGAACCGCTTGCGTAGCCCCACAGACCTGGGGGCTGTGGGCTTTCCTGCTGCCTTCAGCCTCGACACCACCCTTTCCCACTTGGCGCCGCGCTAGGCACTAAAATGAGCTACGGCTGGAGATGGGTCCCCCGCCCAAGGAGCCAGCAGGGAAAACTATGCCTTGTTCTAAAGCTCTTTGGGAACCGCTTGCGTAGCCCCACAGACCTGGGGGCTGCAGGCTTTGCTGCTGCCTTCAGACTCAAAGCCACCCTTTCCCACTTGGCGCCGCGCCAGGCTCAAAAATGGACATACGGCTGGAGATGGGTCCCATGCCCAAAGAGCCAGGAGGGAAAACTATGCCTTGTTCTAAAGCTCTTTGGGAACCGCTTGCGTAGCCCCACAGACCTGGGGGCTGCAGGCTTTCCTGCTGCCTTCAGCCTCGACAACACCCTTTCCCACTTGGAGTCGCGCCAGGCACAAAAACGGCCTATGGCTAGAGAGGGGTCCCACGCCCAAAGAGCCAGCAGGGAAAACTATGCCTTGTTCTAAAGCTCTTTGGGAACCGCTTGCGTAGCCCCACAGACGTGGGGGCTGCAGGCTTTACTGCTGCCTTCAGCCTCAAAGCCACCCTTTCCCACTTGGCGCCGCGCCAGGCACAAAAATGGTCTATGGCTAGAGAGGGGTCCCACGCGCAAAGAGCCAGCAGGGAAAACTATGCCTTGTTCTAAAGCTCTTTGGGAACCGCTTGCGTAGCCCCACAGACCTGTGGGTGCAGGCTTTGCGTCTGCCTTCAGCCTCAAAGCCACCCTTTCCCACTTGGCGCCGCGCCAGGCACAAAAATGGCCATATGGCTGGAGATGGGTCCCCTACCCAAGGAGCCAGCAGGGAAAACTATGCTTTTTTCTAAAGCTCTTTGGGAACCGCTTGCGTAGCCCCACATACCTGTGGGATGCAGGCTTTGCGTCTGCCTTCAGCCTCGAAAACCACCATTTCCCACTACGCACTGCGCCAGGCACAAAAATGGCCATACGGCTGGAGATCGGTCCCCCGCCCAAAGAGCCAGCAGGGAAAACTATGCCTTGTTCTAAAGCTCTTTGGGAACCGCTTGCGTAGCGCCACAGACCTGGGGGCTGCGGGCTTTGCTGCTGCCTTCAGCCTCGACCTCACCCTTTCCCACTTGGCGCCGCGCTAGGCACAAAAATGGCCTATGGCTGGAGATGGGTCCCCCGCCCAAGGAGCCAGCAGGGAAAACTATGCCTTGTTCTAAAGCTCTTTGGGAACCGCTTGCGTAGCCCCACAGACCTGGGGGCTGCAGGCTTTCCTGCTGCCTTCAGCCTCAAAGCCACCCTTTCCCACTTGGCGCCGCGCCAGGCACAAAAATGGCCTATGGCTAGAGAGGGGTCCCACGCCCAAAGAGCCAGCAGGGAAAACTATGCCTTGTTCTAAAGCTCTTTGGGAACCGCTTGCGTAGCCCCACAGACCTGGGGTCTGCGGGCTTTCCTGCTGCCTTCAGCCTCAAAGCCACCCTTTCCCACTTGGCGCCGCGCCAGGCTCAAAAATGGCCATACGGCTGGAGATGGGTCTCCCGCCAAAAGAGCCAGCAGGGAAAACTATGCCTTGTTCTAAAGCTCTTTGGGAACCGCTTGCGTAGCCCCACAGACCTGGGGGCTGTGGGCTTTCCTGCTGCCTTCAGCCTCGACAACACCCTTTCCCACTTGGCGCCGCGCCAGTCACAAAAATGGCCATACGGCTGGAGATGGGTCCCCTACCCAAGGAGCCAGCAGGGAAAACTATGCCTTGTTCTAAAGCTCTTTGGGAACCGCTTGCGTAGCCCCACAGTCCTGGGGGCTGCGGGCTTTCCTGCTGCCTGCAGCCTCGACACCACCCTTTCCCACTTGGCGCTGCGCCAGGCAGAAAAATGGCCATACGGATGGAGATGGGTCCCCTGCCAAAAGAGCCAGCAGGGAAAACTCTGTCTTGTTCTAAAGCTCTTTGGGAACCGCTTGCGTAGCCCCACAGACCTGGGGGCTGCGGGCTTTCCTGCTGCCTTCAGCCTCGACACCACCCTTTCCCACTTGGTGCCGCGCCAGGCACAAAAATGGACATACGGCTGGAGATGGGCCCCCCGCCCAAAGAGCCAGCAGGGAAAAATATGCCTTGTTCTAAAGCTCTTTGGGAACCGCTTGCGTAGCCCCACAGACCTGGGGGCTGCAGGCTTTCCTGCTGCCTTCAGCCTCAAAACCACCCTTTCCCACTTGGTGCTGCATCAGGCACCAAAATGGCCATACTGCTGGAGATGGGTCCCCTGCCCTATGAGCCAGCGGGGAAAACTATGCCTTGTTCTAAAGCTCTTTGGGAACCGCTTGCGTAGCCCCACAGACTTGTGGGCTGCAGGCTTTGCTGCTGCCTTCAGCCTCAAAGCCACCCTTTCCCACTTGGCGCCGCGCCAGGCTCAAAAATGGCCATAAGGCTGGATATGGGTCCCGTACCCAAGGAGCCAGCAGGGAAAACTATGCCTTGTTCTAAAGCTCTTTGGGAACCGCTTGCGTAGCCCCAGAGATGTGAGGGGTGCGGGCTTTCCTGCTGCCTTCAGACTCAAAGCCACCCTTTCCCACTTGGCGCCGCATCAGGCACAAAAATGGCCTATGGCTGGAGATGGGTCCCACGCCCAAAGAGCCAGGAAGGAAAACTATGCCTTGTTCTAAAGCTCTTTGGGAACCGCTTGCGTAGCCCCAGATACCTGGGGGGTGCGGGCTTTCCTGCTGCCTTCAGCCTCAAAGCCACCCTTTCCCACTTGGTGCCGCGCCAGGCACAAAAATGGCCATACGGCTGGAGATGGGTCCCCCGCCCAAAGAGCCAGCAGGGAAAACTATGCCTTGTTCTAAAGCTCTTTGGGAACCGCTTGCGTAGCCACACAGACCTGGGGGCTGCAGGCTTTCCTGCTGCCTTCAGCCTCAAAACCACCCTTTCCCACTTGGCGCTGCGCCAGGCACAAAAATGGCCATACGGCTGGAGATGGGTCCCCTGCCCAAAGAACAAGCAGGGAAAACTATGCCTTGTTCTAAAGCTCTTTGGGAACCGCTTGCGTAGCCCCAGAGATGTGGGGGGTGCGGGCTTTCCTGCTGCCTTCAGCCTCAAAACCACCCTTTCCCACTTGGTGCCGCGCCAGGCACAAAAATGGCCATACGGCTGGAGATGGGTCCCCCGCCCAAAGAGCCAGCAGGGAAAACTATGCCTTGTTCTAAAGCTCTTTGGGAACCGCTTGCGTGGCCCCAGAGACCTGGGGGCTGCGGGCTTTCCTGCTGCCTTCAGCCTCGACACCACCCTTTCCCACTTGGCGCCGCGCCAGGCACAAAAATGGCCATACGGCTGGAGATGGGTCCCCCGCCCAAAGAGCCAGCAGGGAAAACTATGCCTTGTTCTAAAGCTCTTTGGGAACCGCTTGCGTAGCCCCACAGTCCTGGGGGCTGCGGGCTTTGCTGCTGCCTTCAGCCTCGACAACACCCTTTCCCACTTGGCGCCGCATCAGGCACAAAAATGGCCTATGGTTGGAGATGGGTCCCATGCCCAAAGAGCCAGCAAGGAAAACTATGCCTTGTTCTAAAGCTCTTTGGGAACCGCTTGCGTGGCCCCACAGACCTGGGGGCTGCGGGCTTTCCTGCTGCCTTCAGCCTCGACACCACCCTTTCCCACTTGGCGCCGCGCCAGTCACAAAAATGGCCATACGGCTGGAGATGGGTCCCCCGCCCAAAGAGCCAGCAGGGAAAACTATGCCTTGTTCTAAAGCTCTTTGGGAACCGCTTGCGTAGCCCCCAGACCTGGGGGCTGCAGGCTTTCCTGCTGCCTTCAGCCTCAAAGCCACCCTTTCCCACTTGGCGCCGCTCCAGGCACAAAAATGGCCATACGGCTGGAGATGGGTCCCCCGCCCAAAGAGCCAGCAGGGAAAACTATGCCTTGTTCTAAAGCTCTTTGGGAACCGCTTGCGTAGCCCCACAGACCTGGGGGCTGCGGGCTTTCCTGCTGCCTGCAGCCTCGACACCACCCTTTCCCACTTGGCGCTGCGCCAGGCACAAAAATGGCCATACGGATGGAGATGGGTCCCCTGTCAAAAGAGCCAGCAGGGAAAACTATGTCTTGTTCTAAAGCTCTTTGGGAACCGCTTGCGTAGCCCCACAGACCTGGGGGCTGCGGGCTTTCCTGCTGCCTTCAGCCTCGACACCACCCTTTCCCACTTGGTGCCGCGCCAGGCACAAAAATGTACATACGGCTGGAGATGGGCCCCCCGCCCAAAGAGCCAGCAGGGAAAACTATGCCTTGTTCTAAAGCTCTTTGGGAACCGCTTGCTTGGCCCCACAGACCTGGGGGCTGCAGGCTTTCCTGCTGCCTTCAGCCTCAAAACCACCCTTTCCCACTTGGTGCTGCATCAGGCACCAAAATGGCCATACTGCTGGAGATGGGTCCCCTGCCCTATGAGCCAGCGGGGAAAACTATGCCTTGTTCTAAAGCTCTTTAGGAACCGCTTGCGTAGCCCCACAGACTTGTGGGCTGCAGGCTTTGCTGCTGCCTTCAGCCTCAAAGCCACCCTTTCCCACTTGGCGCTGCGCCAGGCTCAAAAATGGCCATAAGGCTGGATATGGGTCCCCTACCCAAGGAGCCAGCAGGGAAAACTATGCCTTGTTCTAAAGCTCTTTGGGAACCGCTTGCGTAGCCCCAGAGATGTGAGGGGTGCGGGCTTTCCTGCTGCCTTCAGACTCAAAGCCACCCTTTCCCACTTGGCGCCGCATCAGGCACAAAAATGGCCATACGGATGGAGATGGGTCCCCTGTCAAAAGAGCCAGCAGGGAAAACTATGTCTTGTTCTAAAGCTCTTTGGGAACCGCTTGCGTAGCCCCAGAGACCTGGGGGCTGCAGGCTTTCCTGCTGCCTTCAGCCTCAAAACCACCCTTTCCCACTTGGTGCTGCATCAGGCACCAAAATGGCCATACTGCTGGAGATGGGTCCCCTGCCCTATGAGCCAGCGGGGAAAACTTTGCCTTGTTCTAAAGCTCTTTGGGAACCGCTTGCGTAGCCCCACAGACTTGTGGGCTGCAGGCTTTGCTGCTGCCTTCAGCCTTAAAGCCACCCTTTCCCACTTGGCGCCGCGCCAGTCTCAAAAATGGCCATAAGGCTGGATATGGGTCCCCTACCCAAGGAGCCAGCAGGGAAAACTATGCCTTGTTCTAAAGCTCTTTGGGAACCGCTTGCGTAGCCCCAGAGATGTGAGGGGTGCGGGCTTTCCTGCTGCCTTCAGACTCAAAGCCACCCTTTCCCACTTGGCGCCGCATCAGGCACAAAAATGGCCTATGGCTGGAGATGGGTCCCCTGCCCAAAGAGCCAGGAAGGAAAACTATGCCTTGTTCTAAAGCTCTTTGGGAACCGCTTGCGTAGCCCCAGAGACCTGGGGGCTGCGGGCTTTCCTGCTGCCTTCAGCCTCAAAGCCACCCTTTCCCACTTGGCGCCGCGCCAGGCACAAAAATGGCCTATGGCTGGAGATGGGTCCCCCGCCCAAAGAGCCAGCAGGGAAAACTATGCCTTGTTCTAAAGCTCTTTGGGAACCGCTTGCGTAGCCCCACAGACCTGGGGGCTGCAGGCTTTCCTGCTGCCTTCAGCCTCAAAACCACCCTTTCCCACTTGGCGCCGCGCCAGGCTCAAAAATGGCCATAAGGCTGGATATGGGTCCCCTACCCAAGGAGCCAGCAGGGAAAACTATGCCTTGTTCTAAAGCTCTTTGGGAACCGCTTGCGTAGCCCCAGAGATGTGGGGGCTGCGGGCTTTCCTGCTGCCTTCAGCCTCAAAACCACCCTTTCCCACTTGGCGCCGCCCCAGGCACAAAAATGGCGATACGGCTGGAGATGGGTCCCCCGCCCAAAGAGCCAGCAGGGAAAACTATGCCTTGTTCTAAAGCTCTTTGGGAACCGCTTGCGTGGCCCCACAGACCTGGGGGCTGCGGGCTTTCCTGCTGCTTCAGCCTCGACACCACCCTTTCCCACTTGGCGCCGCGCCAGGCTCAAAAATGGCCATACGGCTGGAGATGGGTCCCCCGCCCAAAGAGGCAGCAGGGAAAACTATGCCTTGTTCTAAAGCTCTTTGGGAACCGCTTGCCTAGCCCCAGAGACGTGGGGGGTGCGGGCTTTCCTGCTGCCTTCAGCTCAAAACCACCCTTTCCCACTTGGCGCCGCGCTAGGCACTAAAATGGTCTACGGCTGGAGATGGGTCCCCTGCCCAAAGAGCCAGCAGGGAAAATTATGCCTTGTTCTAAAGCTCTTTGGGAACCGCTTGCGTAGCCCCACAGACCTGGGGGCTGCAGGCTTTCCTGCTGCCTTCAGCCTCAAACCACACTTTCCCACTTGGTGCCGCATCAGGCACCAAAATGGCCATACGGCTGGAGATGGGTCCCCTGCCCTATGAGCCAGCGGGGAAAACTATGCCTTGTTCTAAAGCTCTTTGGGAACCGCTTGCGTAGCCCCACAGACCTGGGGGCTGCGGGCTTTCCTGCTGCCTTCAGCCTCGACACCACCCTTTCCCACATGGCACCGCTCCAGGCACAAAAATGGCGATACGGCTGGAGATGGGTCCCCCGCCCAAAGAGCCAGCAGGGAAAACTATGCCTTGTTCTAAAGCTCTTTGGGAACCGCTTGCGTGGCCCCAGAGACCTGGGGGCTGCGGGCTTTCCTGCTGCCTTCAGCCTCGACATCACCCTTTCCCACTTGGCGCCGGGCTAGGCACAAAAATGGCCATACGGCTGGAGATGGGTCCCCCGCCCAAAGAGCCATTTAGGAAAACTATGCCTTGTTCTAAAGCTCTTTGGGAACCGCTTGCGTAGCCCCACAGACCTGGGGGCTGCAGGCTTTCCTGCTGCCTTCAGCCTCGACAACACCCTTTCCCACTTGGCGCCGCGCCAGGCTCAAAAATGGCCATACGGCTGGAGATGGGTCCCCCGCCCAAGGAGCCAGCAGGGAAAACTATGCCTTGTTCTAAAGCTCTTTGGGAACCGCTTGCGTAGCCCCACAGACCTGGGGGCTGCAGGCTCTCCTGCTGCCTTCAGACTCAAAGCCACCCTTTCCCACTTGGCGCCGCACCAGGCACAAAAATGGCCTATGGCGGGAGATTGGTCCCATGCCCAAAGAGCCAGGAAGGAAAACTATGCCTTGTTCTAAAGCTCTTTGGGAACCGCTTGCGTGGCCCCAGAGACCTGGGGGCTGCGGGCTTTCCTGCTGCCTTCAGACTCGACACCACCCTTTCCCACTTGGCGCCGCGCCAGGCTCAAAAATGGCCATACGGCTGGAGATGGGTCCCCCGCCCAAAGAGCCAGCAAGGAAAACTATGCCTTGTTCTAAAGCTCTTTGGGAACCGCTTGCGTAGCCCCACAGACCTGGGGGCTGCGGGCTTTCCTGCTGCCTTCAGCCTCAAAGCCACCCTTTCCCACTTGGCGCCGCGCCAGGCACAAAAATGGCCATACGACTGGAGATGGGTCCCCCGCCCAAAGAGCCAGCAGGGAAAACTGTGCCTTGTTCTAAAGCTCTTTGGGAACCGCTTGCGTAGCCCCACAGACCTGGGGGCTAAGGGCTTTGCTGCTGCCTTCAGCCTCGACACCACCCTTTCCCACTTGGCGCCGCATCAGGCACAAAAATAGCCTATGGCTGGAGATGGGTCCCATGCCCTAAGAGCCAGCAAGGAAAAATATGCCTTGTTCTAAAGCTCTTTGGGAACCGCTTGCCTAGCCCGACAGACCTGGGGGCTGCAGGCTTTGCTGCTGCCTTCAGCCTCAAAGCCACCCTTTCCCACTTGGCGCCGCGGCAGGCACAAAAATGGCCTATGGCTAGAGATGGGTCCCATGCCCAAAGAGCCAGCAGGGAAAACTATGCCTTGTTCTAAAGCTCTTTGGGAACCGCTTGCGTTGCCCCACAGACCTGGGGGCTAAGGGCTTTCCTGCTGCCTTCAGCCTCGACACCACCCTTTTCCACTTGGCGCCGGGCCAGGCACAAAAATGGCCATATGTCTGGAGATGGGTCCCCTGCCAAAAGAGCCAGCAGGGAAAACTATGCCTTGTTCTAAAGCTCTTTGGGAACCGCTTGCGTAGCCCCACAGTCCTGGGGGCCGCGGGCTTTCCTGCTGCCTTCAGCCTCGACACCACCCTTTCCCACTTGGCGCCGCATCAGGTACGAAAATGGCCATACGGCTGGAGATGGGTCCCCTGCCAAAAGAGCCAGCAGGGAAAACTATGCCTTGTTCTAAAGCTCTTTGGGAACCGCTTGTGTAGCCCCAGAGACCTGGGGGCTGCGGGCTTTCCTGCTGCCTTCAGCCTCGACACCACCCTTTCCCACTTGGCGCCGCGCTAGGCACTAAAATGGTCTACGGCTGGAGATGGGTCCCCTACCCAAGGAGCCAGCAGGGAAAACTATGCCTTGTTCTAAAGCTCTTTGGGAACCGCTTGCGTAGCCACACAGACCTGGGGGCTCCAGACTTTCCTACTGCCTTCAGCCTCAAAGGCACCCTTTCCCACTTGGCGCCGCGCCAGGCTCAAAAATGGCCATAAGGCTGGATATGGGTCCCCTACCCAAGGAGCCAGCAGGGAAAACTATGCCTTGTTCTAAAGCTCTTTGGGAACCGCTTGCGTAGCCCCACAGTCCTGGGGGCTGCGGGCTTTGCTGCTGCCTTCAGCCTCGACAACACCCTTTCCCACTTGGCGCCGCATCAGGCACAAAAATGGCCTATGGCTGGAGATGGGTCCCATGCCCAAAGAGCCAGCAAGGAAAACTATGCCTTGTTCTAAAGCTCTTTGGGAACCGCTTGCGTGGCCCCACAGACCTGGGGGCTGCGGGCTTTCCTGCTGCCTTCAGCCTCGACACCACCCTTTCCCACTTGGCGCCGCGCCAGTCACAAAAATGGCCATACGGCTGGAGATGGGTCCCCCGCCCAAAGAGCCAGCAGGGAAAACTATGCCTTGTTCTAAAGCTCTTTGGGAACCGCTTGCGTAGCCCCACAGACCTGGGGGCTGCAGGCTTTCCTGCTGCCTTCAGCCTCAAAACCACACTTTCCCACTTGGCGCCGTGCCAGGCACAAAAATGGCCATAAGGCTGGAGATGGGTCCCCCGCCCAAAGAGCCAGCAGGGAAAACTATGCCTTGTTCTAAAGCTCTTTGGGAACCGCTTGCGTGGCCCCAGAGACCTGGGGGCTGCAGGCTTTCCTGCTGCCTTCAGCCTCGACACCACCCTTTCCCACTTGGTGCCGCGCCAGGCACAAAAATGTACATACGGCTGGAGATGGGCCCCCCGCCCAAAGAGCCAGCAGGGAAAACTATGCCTTGTTCTAAAGCTCTTTGGGAACCGCTTGCTTGGCCCCACAGACCTGGGGGCTGCAGGCTTTCCTGCTGCCTTCAGCCTCAAAAGCACCCTTTCCCACTTGGTGCTGCATCAGGCACCAAAATGGCCATACTGCTGGAGATGGGTCCCCTGCCCTATGAGCCAGCGGGGAAAACTATGCCTTGTTCTAAAGCTCTTTGGGAACCGCTTGCGTAGCCCCACAGACTTGTGGGCTGCAGGCTTTGCTGCTGCCTTCAGCCTCAAAGCCACCCTTTCGCACTTGGCGCCGCGCCAGTCTCAAAAATGGCCATAAGGCTGGATATGGGTCCCCTACCCAAGGAGGCAGCAGGGAAAACTATGCCTTGTTCTAAAGCTCTTTGGGTACCGCTTGCGTAGCCCCAGAGATGTGAGGGGTGCGGGCTTTCCTGCTGCCTTCAGACTCAAAGCCACCCTTTCCCACTTGGCGCCGCATCAGGCACAAAAATGGCCTATGGCTGGAGATGGGTCCCCTGCCCAAAGAGCCAGGAAGGAAAACTATGCCTTGTTCTAAAGCTCTTTGGGAACCGCTTGCGTAGCCCCACAGACCTGGGGGCTGCGGGCTTTCCTGCTGCCTTCAGCCTCAAAGCCACCCTTTCCCACTTGGCGCCGCGCCAGGCACAAAAATGGCCTATGGCTGGAGATGGGTCCCCCGCCCAAAGAGCCAGCAGGGAAAACTATGCCTTGTTCTAAAGCTCTTTGGGAACCGCTTGCGTAGCCCCACAGACCTGGGGGCTGCAGGCTTTCCTGCTGCCTTCAGCCTCAAAACCACCCTTTCCCACTTGGCGCCGCCCCAGGCACAAAAATGGCGATACGGCTGGAGATGGGTCCCCCGCCCAAAGGTCCAGCAGGGAAAACTATGCCTTGTTCTAAAGCTCTTTGGGAACCGCTTGCCTAGCCCCAGAGACGTGGGGGGTGCGGGCTTTCCTGCTGCCTTCAGCCTCAAAACCACCCTTTCCCACTTGGCGCCGCGCTAGGCACTAAAATGGTCTACGGCTGGAGATGGGTCCCACGCCCAAAGAGCCAGCAGGGAAAATTATGCCTTGTTCTAAAGCTCTTTGGGAACCGCTTGCGTAGCCCCACAGACTTGTGGGCTGCAGGCTTTGCTGCTGCCTTCAGCCTCAAAGCCACCCTTTCGCACTTGGCGCCGCGCCAGTCTCAAAAATGGCCATAAGGCTGGATATGGGTCCCCTACCCAAGGAGGCAGCAGGGAAAACTATGCCTTGTTCTAAAGCTCTTTGGGTACCGCTTGCGTAGCCCCAGAGATGTGAGGGGTGCGGGCTTTCCTGCTGCCTTCAGACTCAAAGCCACCCTTTCCCACTTGGCGCCGCATCAGGCACAAAAATGGCCTATGGCTGGAGATGGGTCCCCTGCCCAAAGAGCCAGGAAGGAAAACTATGCCTTGTTCTAAAGCTCTTTGGGAACCGCTTGCGTAGCCCCACAGACCTGGGGGCTGCGGGCTTTCCTGCTGCCTTCAGCCTCAAAGCCACCCTTTCCCACTTGGCGCCGCGCCAGGCACAAAAATGGCCTATGGCTGGAGATGGGTCCCCCGCCCAAAGAGCCAGCAGGGAAAACTATGCCTTGTTCTAAAGCTCTTTGGGAACCGCTTGCGTAGCCCCACAGACCTGGGGGCTGCAGGCTTTCCTGCTGCCTTCAGCCTCAAAACCACCCTTTCCCACTTGGCGCCGCCCCAGGCACAAAAATGGCGATACGGCTGGAGATGGGTCCCCCGCCCAAAGGTCCAGCAGGGAAAACTATGCCTTGTTCTAAAGCTCTTTGGGAACCGCTTGCCTAGCCCCAGAGACGTGGGGGGCGCGGGCTTTCCTGCTGCCTTCAGCCTCAAAACCACCCTTTCCCACTTGGCGCCGCGCTAGGCACTAAAATGGTCTACGGCTGGAGATGGGTCCCACGCCCAAAGAGCCAGCAGGGAAAATTATGCCTTGTTCTAAAGCTCTTTGGGAACCGCTTGCGTAGCCCCACAGACCTGGGGGCTGCAGGCTTTCCTGCTGCCTTCAGCCTCAAAACCACCCTTTCCCACTTGGTGCCGCATCAGGCACCAAAATGGCCATACGGCTGGAGATGGGTCCCCTGCCCTATGAGCCAGCGGGGAAAACTATGCCTTGTTCTAAAGCTCTTTGGAACCGCTTGCGTAGCCCCACAGACCTGGGGGCTGCGGGCTTTCCTGCTGCCTTCAGCCTCGACACCACCCTTTCCCACTTGGCGCCGCTCCAGGCACAAAAATGGCCATACGGCTGGAGATGGGTCCCCCGCCCAAAGAGCCAGCAGGGAAAACTATGCCTTGTTCTAAAGCTCTTTGGGAACCGCTTGCGTAGCCCCACAGACCTGGGGGCTGCGGGCTTTCCTGCTGCCTTCAGCCTCGACAACACCCTTTCCCACTTGGCGCCGCGCCAGGCTCAAAAATGGCCATACGACTGGAGATGGGTCCCCCGCCCAAGGAGCCAGCAGGGAAAACTATGCCTTGTTCTAAAGCTCTTTGGGAACCGCTTGCGTAGCCCCACAGACCTGGGGGCTGCAGGCTCTCCTGCTGCCTTCAGACTCAAAGCCACCCTTTCCCACTTGGCGCCGCACCAGGCACAAAAATGGCCTATGGCGGGAGATTGGTCCCATGCCCAAAGAGCCAGGAAGGAAAACTATGCCTTGTTCTAAAGCTCTTTGGGAACCGCTTGCGTGGCCCCAGAGACCTGGGGGCTGCGGGCTTTCCTGCTGCCTTCAGACTCGACACCACCCTTTCCCACTTGGCGCCGCGCCAGGCTCAAAAATGGCCATACGGCTGGAGATGGGTCCCCCGCCCAAAGAGCCAGCAAGGAAAACTATGCCTTGTTCTAAAGCTCTTTGGGAACCGCTTGCGTAGCCCCACAGACCTGGGGGCTGCGGGCTTTCCTGCTGCCTTCAGCCTCAAAGCCACCCTTTCCCACTTGGCGCCGCGCCAGGCACAAAAATGGCCATACGACTGGAGATGGGTCCCCCGCCCAAAGAGCCAGCAGGGAAAACTGTGCCTTGTTCTAAAGCTCTTTGGGAACCGCTTGCGTAGCCCCACAGACCTGGGGGCTAAGGGCTTTGCTGCTGCCTTCAGCCTCGACACCACCCTTTCCCACTTGGCGCCGCATCAGGCACAAAAATAGCCTATGGCTGGAGATGGGTCCCATGCCCTAAGAGCCAGCAAGGAAAACTATGCCTTGTTCTAAAGCTCTTTGGGAACCGCTTGCGTAGCCCCACAGACCTGGGGGCTGCAGGCTTTGCTGCTGCCTTCAGCCTCAAAGCCACCCTTTCCCACTTGGCGCCGCGGCAGGCACAAAAATGGCCTATGGGTAGAGAGGGGTCCCACGCCCAAAGAGCCAGCAGGGAAAACTATGCCTTGTTCTAAAGCTCTTTGGGAACCGCTTGCGTAGCCCCACAGACCTGGGGGCTAAGGGCTTTCCTGCTGCCTTCAGCCTCAAAACCACCCTTTCCCACTTGGCGCCGGGCCAGGCACAAAAATGGCCATACGTATGGAGATGGGTCCCCTGCCAAAAGGGCCAACAGGGAAAACTATGCCTTGTTCTAAAGCTCTTTGGGAACCGCTTGCGTGGCCCCAGAGACCTGGGGGCTGCGGGCTTTCCTGCTGCCTTCAGCCTCGACACCACCCTTTCCCACTTGGCGCCGCACCAGGCTCAAAAATGGCCATACGGCTGGAGATGGGTCCCCCGCCCAAAGAGGCAGCAGGGAAAACTATGCCTTGTTCTAAAGCTCTTTGGGAACCGCTTGCCTAGCCCCAGAGACGTGGGGGGTGCGGGCTTTCCTGCTGCCTTCAGCCTCAAAACCACCCTTTCCCACTTGGCGCCGCGCTAGGCACTAAAATGGTCTACGGCTGGAGATGGGTCCCCCGCCCAAAGAGCCAGCAGGGAAAATTATGCCTTGTTCTAAAGCTCTTTGGGAACCGCTTGCGTAGCCCCACAGACCTGGGGGCTGCAGGCTTTCCTGCTGCCTTCAGCCTCAAAACCACCCTTTCCCACTTGGTGCCGCATCAGGCACCAAAATGGCCATACGGCTGGAGATGGGTCCCCTGCCCTATGAGCCAGCGGGGAAAACTATGCCTTGTTCTAAAGCTCTTTGGGAACCGCTTGCGTAGCCCCACAGACCTGGGGGCTGCGGGCTTTCCTGCTGCCTTCAGCCTCGACACCACCCTTTCCCACTTGGCGCCGCTCCAGGCACAAAAATGGCCATACGGCTGGAGATGGGTCCCCCGCCCAAAGAGCCAGCAGGGAAAACTATGCCTTGTTCTAAAGCTCTTTGGGAACCGCTTGCGTGGCCCCAGAGACCTGGGGGCTGCGGGCTTTCCTGCTGCCTTCAGCCTCGACACCACCCTTTCCCACTTGGCGCCGGGCCAGGCACAAAAATGGCCATACGGCTGGAGATGGGTCCCCCGCCCAAAGAGCCATTTAGGAAAACTATGCCTTGTTCTAAAGCTCTTTGGGAACCGCTTGCGTAGCCCCACAGACCTGGGGGCTGCGGGCTTTCCTGCTGCCTTCAGCCTCGACAACACCCTTTCCCACTTGGCGCCGCGCCAGGCTCAAAAATGGCCATACGACTGGAGATGGGTCCCCCGCCCAAGGAGCCAGCAGGGAAAACTATGCCTTGTTCTAAAGCTCTTTGGGAACCGCTTGCGTAGCCCCACAGACCTGGGGGCTGCAGGCTCTCCTGCTGCCTTCAGACTCAAAGCCACCCTTTCCCACTTGGCGCCGCACCAGGCACAAAAATGGCCTATGGCGGGAGATTGGTCCCATGCCCAAAGAGCCAGGAAGGAAAACTATGCCTTGTTCTAAAGCTCTTTGGGAACCGCTTGCGTGGCCCCAGAGACCTGGGGGCTGCGGGCTTTCCTGCTGCCTTCAGACTCGACACCACCCTTTCCCACTTGGCGCCGCGCCAGGCTCAAAAATGGCCATACGGCTGGAGATGGGTCCCCCGCCCAAAGAGCCAGCAAGGAAAACTATGCCTTGTTCTAAAGCTCTTTGGGAACCGCTTGCGTAGCCCCACAGACCTGGGGGCTGCGGGCTTTCCTGCTGCCTTCAGCCTCAAAGCCACCCTTTCCCACTTGGCGCCGCGCCAGGCACAAAAATGGCCATACGACTGGAGATGGGTCCCCCGCCCAAAGAGCCAGCAGGGAAAACTGTGCCTTGTTCTAAAGCTCTTTGGGAACCGCTTGCGTAGCCCCACAGACCTGGGGGCTAAGGGCTTTGCTGCTGCCTTCAGCCTCGACACCACCCTTTCCCACTTGGCGCCGCATCAGGCACAAAAATAGCCTATGGCTGGAGATGGGTCCCATGCCCAAAGAGCCAGCAAGGAAAAATATGCCTTGTTCTAAAGCTCTTTGGGAACCGCTTGCCTAGCCCGACAGACCTGGGGGCTGCAGGCTTTCCTGCTGCCTTCAGCCTCGACACCACCCTTTCCCACTTGGCGCCGGGCCAGGCACAAAAATGGCCATACGGCTGGAGATGGGTCCCCTGCCAAAAGGGCCAACAGGGAAAACTATGCCTTGTTCTAAAGCTCTTTGGGAACCGCTTGCGTAGCCCCACATTCCTGGGGGCTGCGGGCTTTCCTGCTGCCTTCAGCCTCGACACCACCCTTTCCCACTTGGCGCCGCATCAGGTACGAAAATGGCCATACGGCTGGAGATGGGTCCCCTGCCAAAAGAGCCAGCAGGGAAAACTATGCCTTGTTCTAAAGCTCTTTGGGAACCGCTTGTGTAGCCCCAGAGACCTGGGGGCTGCGGGCTTTCCTGCTGCCTTCAGCCTCAAAGCCACCCTTTCCCACTTGGCGCCGCGCTAGGCACTAAAATGGTCTACGGCTGGAGATGGGTCCCCTACCCAAGGAGCCAGCAGGGAAAACTATGCCTTGTTCTAAAGCTCTTTGGGAACCGCTTGCGTAGCCACACAGACCTGGGGGCTCCAGACTTTCCTACTGCCTTCAGCCTCAAAGGCACCCTTTCCCACTTGGCGCCGCGCCAGGCTCAAAAATGGCCATAAGGCTGGATATGGGTCCCCTACCCAAGGAGCCAGCAGGGAAAACTATGCCTTGTTCTAAAGCTCTTTGGGAACCGCTTGCGTAGCCCCACAGTCCTGGGGGCTGCGGGCTTTCCTGCTGCCTTCAGCCTCGACACCACCCTTTCCCACTTGGCGCCGCATCAGGCACCAAAATGGCCATACGGCTGGAGATGGGTCCCCTGCCAAAAGAGCCAGCAGGGAAAACTATGCCTTGTTCTAAAGCTCTTTGGGAACCGCTTGCATAGCCCCACAGTCCTGGGGGCTGCGGGCTTTGCTGCTGCCTTCAGCCTCGACACCACCCTTTCCCACTTGGCGCCGCGCCAAGCACAAAAATGGCCTATGGCTGGAGATGGGTCCCCCGCCCAAGGAGCCAGCAGGGGAAATTATGCCTTGTTCTAAAGCTCTTTGGGAACCGCTTGCGTAGCCGCACAGACCTGGGGGCTGCAGGCTTTGCTGCTGCCTTCAGCCTCGACACCACCCTTTCCCACTTGGCGCCGCATCAGGCACCAAAATGGCCATACGGCTGGAGATGGGTCCCCTGCCAAAAGAGCCAGCAGGGAAAACTATGCCTTGTTCTAAAGCTCTTTGGGAACCGCTTGCGTAGCCCCACAGACCTGGGGGCTGCGGGCTTTCCTGCTGCCTTCAGCCTCAAAATCACCCTTTCCCACTTGGCGCCACGCCAGGCTCAAAAATGGCAATAAGGGTGGAGATGGGTCCCCCGCCCAAAGAGCCAGCAGGGAAAACTATGCCTTGTTCTAAAGCTCTTTGGGAACCGCTTGCGTAGCCCCACAGACCTGGGCGCTGCAGGCTTTCCTGCTGCCTTCAGCCTCAAAACCACCCTTTCCCTCTGGGCGCCGCGCCAGGCACAAAAATATCCATATGGCTGGAGATGGGTCCCCCGCCCAAAGAGCCAGCAGGGAAAACTATGCCTTGTTCTAAAGCTCTTTGGGAACCGCTTGCTTGGCCCCACAGACCTGGGGGCTGCGGGCTTTCCTGCTGCCTTCAGACTCGACACCACCCTTTCCCACTTGGCGCCGCGCCAGGCACAAAAATGGCCATACGGCTGGAGATGGGTCCGCCGCCCAAAGAACCAGCAAGGAAAACTATGCCTTGTTCTAAAGCTCTTTGGGAACCGCTTGCGTAGCCGCACAGACCTGGGGGCTGCAGGCTTTGCTGCTGCCTTCAGCCTGAAAACCACCCTTTCCCACTTGGCGCCGCGCCAGGCTCATAAATGGCCATATGGTTGGAGATGGGTCCCATGCCCAAGGAGCCAGCAGGGAAAACTATGCCTTGTTCTAAAGCTCTTTGGGAACCGCTTGCGTAGCCCCACAGACCTGGGGGCTGCGGGCTTTCCTGCTGCCTTCAGCCTCGACACCACCGTTTCCCACTTGGCGCCGCATCAGGCACAAAAATGGCCTATGGCTGGAGATGGGTCCCCCGCCCAAAGAGCCAGCAGGGAAAACTTTGTCTACAGTCAGTCAAGGTCGACGTACTCAACACTGATAAGAAAGATCACATATGTTCTTGTGGTGAGGGATATCAAGTGGAAATCCTTCTCGCGGAGTGAACAAGCGATTTAAACTTTTCATCATAATCCAAAGTCTAACATGCAAAACAATTGTCTAAGCAAAGCACAATACAGTGAGTATTAGTAAAACAACAACAGAGTGAAGCATCTTGTTATAAAGTCCTGTAACTGTCGGTGACCATCCAAAAAGAGTATCTCCCCATCTATGTCCTCCGCCTCTCTTCACTCTTTCCAACGCTTGGTGTATTTCTTCAACCTGATGATGGACGGTAATCAAAGTTGTCTGTCTATTTTCTTGGGCCTCTTTCAAGAGTCGCTTCAATTCATTGTGTTTTAGCAGCTTCTTCACCAGGGAGAGATTCATTCCGATAGGGGTAGGCAACAATCTCGAATCAACGTATAATTAGGTTGTAGCAATTGAAAAGACGTAACAGGAGCTGAATAATTAAGTCGCATCCCATAACTTTGTGTTAGTAAAGTTCAAACACAAAGATTTGAGTGATTACTATGTCATCTCTGAATACAAGACTACAGGGAGACCTCATGCTAACGCACCCTTTCCCAATATAGTCAAGCACAGTCTCTGGGGTTTCATCGGGATGTGTCTCAAAGTGACAAACATTCTGGTTGGTGTCAAGACAAAGGTCTTGTGCTTTGAGAGTATTACTCTCACAAATGAATCCTTGTTGGTCTCGTGAAACGCATGCGTCAACATCAGCAGTTTGCCATTTAGTCTCATTTTGTCGTGCCCAACCTCTGTGCTGTGTTGGATAGAGTAGAGCTCCTTGGTGATTCAACCCCAGTGCGATGATTGGGTATATGGTGTATACTGAGGCATTGCGTATCGTTAAGACAAAAGCTGTGGCTTTGCTCTCAGTGGGATCGTAGGTGAAATTAACCAGATACCACCTGCACTGAAATTTTTTCTCAAATTCAATTGCGTTATCCCATATTACTTTTCGAATTTCAGTGGGCAAAGTGCCTTCTTCACCTTCCCTTATGATTGCGGCTGTCATAGATTGCATCCACAGTTGGGCTCGGATACAACTAAGAGCCAAGGAAACATTGGTTTGGGTTGTACCAAGTGCATCTGTGATCAGCTGATGGTCTTTTTCACCCGTTTCTTCCCACTGAGGCAATATATTCGATAAAAGCCGTTGGTGGTTTCCCAATGCTAATAGAGAGGACCATAGGGGATGTCTTAATTTGTCCAGATCAGTAGCGGTTGTGACTAGTTTGTTGGCAAGTATCTCAGCATCTATACTATTCAAGACTCCCAGGCCTGTTCCTAAGATACCAGTCGCATCCCTCTTCCGTCCGTGTGAAGTGGCAAGAGTTCGTTTGCGTAACCATGCTGACCATTCTGCATAAGATGTACTCAGGAACGGTAAACAGGTGGGTTTGATCGCAGAGATTTTAATCTGCATTGACAATTCTGCTCGTTTGAGGGAATATGTGGGATTAAACAGTACCTGTTGTTGACCTGTGTGTGTTTAATAACGTAAGGGCCAATGTTGAAAATGTAAGGAGTTAGTCTAATGGAGGGCTTAGAAAAGAGAGAGGTGGTTTTTTTTTCTCTTAGAAGAGAGAGCCTTTGAGAGTTTGTGGGGTGTAGGTTCTGGATTCATTTCAGCAAGTTCAGGTGTACTTGAGTCAATCATAAATTCAAATAACAATTCTGTGCCCTTGTAGCCCCAAATACAGTACACTACTGTAGGTTTGATGAAAGTGAAATTGTGCCAGCAATCTGAATTTGGCGCCATAATTTTGTAACAATCAGTGTTGTATTTGTCCGCTTTGGTAGAGTCTACATAGATGGTTTTAATTACAGTTGGCCTGTGGTGATTAGACCCGTTGATAAATCGGCAACCAATGTGTGTTCTTGTGGAATAATTACTAAATTGGCCAAGAATACAAAAATACAGCATTGTTCACACATTAAGGAAAGTCATAAAATCAAGAGGCTTCTGAGGTAGAATACAGCCGCAGCTAGCACACGAAGAATGCAACAGCTGTGAGTCCCTGTACAAGGTTGTTTGCGAAACTACACGAGGGATGGAACGGAACGCGCTTGTTCCGTGGCCTTCCCTTGTGACGAATAGCAGATATGGGGACGAGATGGTACTACGGAACTGATAAGCGGCCTACACGCTACCCGAGCCAACATTTCGTCAAATGTTGATGAAATGCTGTCCTTTTGTGTGAACTTTGCTCACCACAATGTACCAAAACACACCTCCATCCCGGAGGCTATCCGCCCCCGAGGTGTGAACACTCCTCCTTGAGTACATTAATCATAATAAAAGTACATATGACTAAAGTCACTCAAACTCCACTTTGAAGTTAAAAAAATAATATAAAAATAGCCCAAGAGAGGGGGGATGTCTGGGAAGACACCATCGCGAAGAATCCCACCGCTGTTTTCTGGGATCAGTCGACGGGCTGAGCCTTTCTTCCCCCCCATAAGGACGCCTTTGGGTAAGACTTTGATTACACCGAGTGCTTTCTCGGGGACTCTAGAAATTTCTCTAGAGAATCTCTACCCTACATTTATAGCCAGGCTGTATCGTTTATAATTTTGTCGCGCATTTGTATATTTAACAATGTCTTTATTTGCACGTGCTTTGCAGACAGTGTATTTATCACCGGCAATCCTAAAGAACCCGTATATCTGTTGTTTAAATAAACTGCACTGTTTCAGTAGCTAGTCGTTTCGCTTTCTCACTGAAGGCGACCAAAACTTGAGAGAGGCCGTGCTGGTTCAGGAGCACGACTAGACTGAAGGTGCAGCCCACTATTAGTGTCTCCAAATCGTACTAGTTTAACACATATTAAACGTGATTGGCCTGGTAGTGCTGAATTGGGCATCACTCAGAATTGAAACCCAGCCGCACCTGGCCTCCCACCTCGGTGAGGAGTGTTAGAACGCAAGGGGGTTTATCTTCTGCCAAAACCGCTTGGCCCCGTTTCACGCAACAGAATTTGGCGTAGTCGGCAGGATTGCCATGGATAAACTGCTGCAAAAATATGATTGTGCCCCTTCCCAGGCTGGGAAGGAGTGGGCCCAAAAATTTTGGAAGGATGAAGAGAAAGTGGTGGAACGTATTGAAGAGCGTCGGGTTTCACAGAAGCTCAGAGCGGGGAAAGGCAAGGGTGTGATTTGTGCTGTGTTAGGCGCCTGTTTATCTTGTGCACAACAAGAAGCTAGAGAAACCCCCGCTCCTAATCTGATTTCAGCTGTAGAATGTGCAACCCTGAAATCGGAGAATGAGGTGCTGACGTCATCATTAGCCTTGCAAAAGGAGACAGGAGAAAGATTAAGAACTCAAGTCGATAAGCTTGTGAGTGAGAATGAATGTTTAGGAAACCGGAATGCTCAACTTGGGAGTGAAAATCGCCAACTTAAAATGTTATTGGAAAGGGTGACCGGGCTCTTAGATAAAATGCAGCCCTCGACCCAGGTCCAACAGATTCGTAAGTTAATGTGTTATCCAAATTCCGGAACCCAGACCAGAGATTTTTTTGTCTAATAGTGAGGATGACGAAGAAGATGAGGAGGAAAGGACTTTGACTTTGAAATCCCAAGTTTTTCCTTTACGTCCTCTGGTTAAAACTGAAACTGCAGTTGATGACGATGATGAAATTCACACCACTGTACGTACCGTTCCATGGACACCAACCGAGTTAACAAAAATAAGGGAGAAATAGTCGAGGCGACCAGAAGAGTCAGCTGTTGAGTACGTGTGGCGAGTTTCTTCTGAAGGGGGGCACAGAATTATGCTGAGTGAGGAAGAAGCAGGAGACTCTTGGGGACCAGGAGTGTTTTTAACCACTATGCCTGGGGATCATAATTATTCCCTAACCGCTCGAGCAGCCTATTGGGCAGGGGGTATGGATCCGCGAGAGAGGGGGGAGCCGTTAGAGATTAGAGCTACAGGCTACTCTGATCTGTTTGCGGCTGTACGGAAAGCAGCTTGTCTGCAAGCCATGTATGACAGAGAGGAATTTTGGAAATCCCCAATGTCAGCCCCTATCGACCCGGATCGATTAGCCCCTCTCATCCGTGCTCTTCCCGATTGCCTGAAACCGTTCCTTGTTCGCACTCAAGATCGTATACGGGATGCTCGGGGTGCTCATGGGCGGGGCCGTCGTCACTACATGCCCACCTGGAATGTACAGGAAATAGATCAATATGGGCGCCGAATGGGCTGGGCCAGCCAAACTAGTGAGAAATCCTCCGAACACCCGCGAAAAGTTCGCCAAGTCCAAACTCACACTCAAAACCCTAAATCAGAGGGAAGGTTTAAGCCTGATAAGGACCGAAATGAGTTGTGGCGTAAAGCCCTACAATTAGGGGTGCCCCGACAATTCTTGCGCGGTGACCCTACGGGAGATCTCCGTACGCTAGTCCAATCTCTACCTAGAAAGACTAATGCGGCTGGGGAGAAAAGTCTAACCAGAGAATCCCCAAGCCGTGAGAAAATTGTGCCTTCTGCACCGGAACGTAACTTGATTGATTTGACAGAGTCCCAGCCAAAACACTCCTATCCCCGGGGAGGGCAGTGAGCCACCCTGTCCGGCAGGTACTAGCAATCCAATGGCGCTCTCATAAAGACTCCGAACCCGTTATTGTCATTCCTGTTGGACCCCGGAAGATATTAGTAAATTTTATTATTGATACCGGAGCCCAAATGTCTGCAATCACTAACGAAACAGCACAACTTCTAGGTATAAATCCCACCCGACGCAGAGTCAACTTCACAGGAATTGATGGTGTGGTAAAAACATGCCCCACTGCAAAAATTAACCTCTGGTTGCCGGGAGAGCAGCGAATGACTAGGGCAGAAGCGTTAGTGGGTGCCTCACGTACTAACCTCCTAGGATTTGACGTACTGCGTGGGCGAATGTGGAAACTCCCAGATGGAACTGTGTGGAGTTTTGCAGGACGCAAAAAAGGATTAGACACAGTTAAATTGGGGCTATTAGAAACATCTATACTTTTGCCTCCTTCTAAAATTACCAACGTCCGACAGTACCCACTGCCTGCAGCTGCACTTGCAGGAGCAGACGGGGTGGTATCAGATTTAGAAAAAAGAAACATCATTAAGAGGACTCACGCGCCTTATAATTCACCGGTGTGGCCAGTAAAGAAACCAAAAAGGCAATGGCGTTTCATAGTAGATTACGGAAAATTAAACGCCAACACTGCACCCCTGACCGTTGCGGTTCCGACTATCGTGGAAATTCTGGCAATGATAAAAGGAGCTGCCCATGCTTGGGTGGCTGCCTTAGATGTTAAAGACATATTTTTTTATGATTCTCCTCCTTGAGCAGGACAAAGCGCAGTTTGCATTCACATGGAAAGGAGTCCAATATACCTTTAACCGCTTTCCGCAAGGATACAAACATTCCCCCACTATTGCCCATAATGCTTTAGCTAAAGTGCTATCAGAGATTCCTGTTTCACAGGGATGTACGGTATACCAATATATTGATGACATCTTAATAGGGGAGAGAGCCAAGAAAGTGTACAAGACATGATGGAAAACATCCGAAAAACATTATCAGATTTGGGATTGGAAATTCCCGACTCAAAGTGTCAGGGACCCGCACAGGAAGTTAAATTCCTGGGGGTCTGCTGGATTAAGGGAGCTGCTTCCGTCCCTCAGGATACCCTGAAAAAATAGAACATGGACAGAATCCTTCCAGCTTGAAGGAGTTACAGCAAGTCCTAGGAAATTTAAGTTATTGGCGTAAACACATCCCTGGCTTTTCCATCATTGCTCGGCCCCTTGATTGTTTGCTCAAAAAAGGTAAATCCTGGGAGTGGACTGAACAACATACTAATGCACTAGAATTGCTAATAAAAGAGCTAAGGTTATTCCAACAACTTGGCCCCATACATCCAACTGACCCTGTCCATGTAGAATGGGGATTCAGTGAACATGGTTCCCGTTGTAATTTATGGCAAAAGGGACCAGCAGGACCGGAGAGACCATTAGAATTTAGCTCTCACGCCTTTAATGATACTGAGAGCAAATATTCAGACCTGGAGAAGGGTTTACTGTCCCTGGTGCGAGCATTGCAACGAGCAGAGCAGATAAGGAGAGAACAGAGCGTGATTGTTCGGGGCCCTTTTCGACTCCTAGATGTGGTCCGTAAAGGGACAGCACCGCCAGCCGGCATTGCCCAGAAACCCACAGTTCGAAAGTGGTATGCTTATTTAGAAGGCATTAATGATATCATGCCAATCTCTGAAGGTAGTATCAAAGTATCCATGCTCCAGAAGGATATAGATGGTCCCCTATTGTTCCAATCCCCACCAAACAGACCATCTCCAATCCAAGAAGCACCTCCTCTGAAAGAAGGCAGTGATCTTACAGGAGTGTGGTTTACTGGTGTGTCATCTCACCGTGAGAACAGCAAGTGGAAATACAAGGCCGTAGCACTGGAAGTAGCAACGGGGGAAAGAGCAATTGAAACAGGAGAAGGTAGGGCACAAGTAGGGGAACTCAGAGCCGTCCTACTAGCTGCACAACATGGGGCTACTTACATTTACGCTGAGTCATATGCTGTTTTTAAAGGAGCCACTGAATGGATAGGACACTGGGCAGCCAATGATTGGCAGGTGAATAGAGTCCCAATCTGGGAGACAGATAGCTGGAAGCAACTGTTGGAAAGAGGAGGACAGAGACCATTGCACATTGCTTGGGTAAAAGGCCACGATCGTTCAAACTCGATCACTGCTCAGTTCAACCAACAGGTAGATAGCCTCACGCGGCTACATCAAATTGACATTGTAGATGATGGTCGGGAATGGGAACGCTTACTCGAATGGTTACATATTAAGCCTGGCCATACAGGCCGTGCTGATCTGTATCAGGAAGGTCTAGCCCGGGGGTGGCCTGTGTCGGTTAAGCTGTGCGAACAAGTAGTAACTGCCTGGTCACAATGTCGCCTACGACTCAGCAAAGATCATCCGAGTAAGGCGCTTCCCTTACACATGCGGGACAAGAAAGCGTTGTGGCATTCATAGCAGCTTGATTATATTGGGCGCTTGAGATCATCAGGTGAGAAAAGATATGTCCTAGTCGGAGTGGAGATTATCTCCAGCCTCAGTATGGCCACCGGCTTCAAATCAGCTGCTGGGGACAACACAGTGAAAGGCCTAAAAGGGTGGTTCAGCACACTTCCCCTTCCCGAGGAAATCCAAAGTGATAACGGTTCACACTTTACCGCTACAGTGGTACAAGATTGGGCCAAAGAAGAAGGGATTTGATGGGTATTTCACACTCCCTATTATCCTCAGGCTAATGGCATTGTTGAATGCACCAACGGATTGGTTAAGCGTTTTGCAAAAACTCATAAATCATAAGGGAAGGTGAAGAAGGCACCTTGCCCACTGACATTCGAAAAGTAATATGGGATAACGCAATTGAATTTGAGAAAAGATTTCAGTCCTGGTGGTTTCTGGTTAATTTCACCTACGATCCCACTGAGAGCAAAGCCACAGCTTTTGTCTTAACGATACGCAATGCCTCAGTATACACCATATAGCCAATCATCGCACTGGGGTTGAATCACCAAGGAGCTCTACTCTATCCAACACAGCACAGAGGTTGGGCACGACAAAATGAGACTAAATGGCAAACTGCTGATGTTGACGCATGCGTTTCACGAGACCAACAAGGATTCATTTGTGAGAGTAATACTCTCAAAGCACAAGACCTTTGTCTTGACACCAACCAGAATGCTTGTCACTTTGAGACACATCCCGATGAAACCCCAGAGACTGTGCTTGACTATATTGGGAAAGGGTGCGTTAGCATGAGGTCTCCCTGTAGTCTTGTATTATAGACGACAAAGGCTTGAGACCATGGCCACTCTGGGTCTCTTTGACTACAAACAACAGGGAATAAAAAGGTGAAACTGAATAGCATCAATTCCATCTGCCAATTCGTCATTTTAGAATTTGGGCCTCCAAATAGCCATACATCATAAAGTAGTATTATTGCCAGGATCAATGTCAGGATTCCCTGGAGACATTCAAAGGTAGCGTAGGCCAATCCGTCTGTACAGCTCATCCAAGGTTCCTGTAAGACATAAAGGAAAAGAAAATCTGCTCGGTCTTATTCGACCGACGGGGTTAAAAAGAAGGTGCGATCCACCGGGTGCTGATCCGGTGTATCTTCCCTGAACAATCCTTGGCTTCCCATGCATAGGGATTTTTGGGAGTAGCTAGCACCATTGGCACCGTCCCATTTTGAGGCATTTTCACTAGCACAGGTAGTCCAGGGTGAAATCTTCCGGGGTATTTTCCCGGTTCATTGGCAGCCTTTGGAGAGATAATATTGGCAGGCACACAGAAAGCTTTCATTTTAGGACAGCCGTCTCCACTCCATCTGTCATTTAGTTGATAGATGGCATCATCCAATCGCAAATGCCAACCAGGTTCATGACTTTTTGCAAAACGCTTAACCAATCTATTGGTGCGTTCAACAATGCCATTAGCCTGGGGATAATAGGGAGTATGAAATACCCATCGAATCCCTTCTTCCTTGACCCAATCTTTTACCACTGTAGCGGTAAAGTGTGAAACGTTATCACTCTGGATTTCCTCGGGAAGGGGAAGTGTGCTGAGCCACCCTTTTAGGCCTTTCACTGTGTTGTCCCCGGTAGCTGGTTTGAAACTGCTGGCCATAGTGAGGCTGGAGATAATCTCCACTCCTACCAGGACATATCTTTTCCCACCTGATGATCTCAAGGGCCCAATATAATCAAGCTGCCATGAATGCCACAACGCTTTCTTGTCCCGCATGTGTAAGGGAGGCGCCTTACTCGGATGATCTTTGCTGAGTCGTAGGCGACATTGTGACCAGGCAGTTACTATTTGTTCGCACAGCTTAACCGACGTAAGCCACCCACCTTCCCGACACAGGTCAGGACGGCCTGTGCGGCCACGTTTAACATGTAACGATTCAAGTAAGCGTTCCCATCCCGACCATCATCTACAATGTCAATTTGTTGTAGCCGCGTGAGGCCATCTACCTGTTGGTTGAACTGAGCAGTGATCGAGTTTGAACGATCGTGGCCTTTTACCCAAGCAATGTGCAATGGTCTCTGTCCTCCTATTTCCAACAGTTGCTTCCAATTATCTGTCTCCCAAACTGGGACTCTATTCACCTGACAATCGTTGGCTGCCCAGTGTCCTATCCATTCAGTGGCTCCTTTAAAAACAGCATATGACTCTGCGTAAAAGGAGGTGGCTCCATGTTGTGCAGCTAGTAGGACAGCTCTGAGTTCCCCTACCCTCTCCTGTTTCAATCGCTCTTTCTCCCGTTGCTACTTCCAGTGCTACGGCCTTGTATTTCCACTTGCTGTTCTCACGGTGAGATGACACACCAGTAAACCACACTCCTGTAAGATCACTGCCTTCTTTCAGAGGAGGTGCTTCTTGGATCGGAGATGATCTGTTTGGTGGGGATTGGAACAATAGGGCACCATCTATATCCTTTGGTATCCTTGTGAAGTAGCCTTGGCTACTTTAACAGTGCCTTCAGAGACTGGCTTGATTTCATTAATGCCTTCTAAATAAGCATACCACTTTCGAACTGTAGGTCTCTGGGCAATGCCAGCTGGTGGTGGTGTCCGTTTAAGGACCACATCTGGGAGGCGAAAAGGTCCCAGGAAAGATCACACTCTGTTCTCTTCTTCTCTGCTCTGCTCGTTGCAACGCTCGCACCAGGGACAATAAACCCTTCTCCAGGTCTGAATATCTGCTCTCAGTATCATTGAAGGAGTGGGAGCAAAATTCTAATGGTCTCTCCGGTCCTGCTGGTCCCTTCTGCCATAAATTACAACGGGAACCATGTTCACTGAACCCCCATTCTACATGGACAGGGTCAGTTGGATGTATAGGACCAAGCTGTTGGAATAACCTTAGCTCCTTTATTAGTAATTGCAGAGCATTAGTGTGTTGTTCAGTCCACACCCAGGATTCACCCTTTTTTGGCAAGCTATGAAGGGGGCGAGCAATGATGGAAAAGCCAGGGACGTGTTTACGCCAATAAATTAAAGTTCCCAGGACCTGCTGTAACTCCTACACGCTGGATGGATTCTGGCCATGCTCTATTTTTTCCAGGGTATCCTGAGGGACAGAAGCAGCTCCCTTAATCCACCAGACCCCCAGGAATTTAACTTCCTGTGCGGGTCCCTGACACTTTGAGTCGGGAATTTCCAATCCTAAATCAAGTAATGTTTTTCGGATGTTTTCCATCATGTCTTTTACACTTTCTTGGTTCTCTCCCCTATTAAGATGTCATCAATAATATATTGGTATACTGTACATCCCTGTGAAACAGGAATCTCTGATAGCACTTTAGCTAAAGCATTATGGGCAATAGTGGGGAATGTTTGTATCCTTGCGGAAAGCGGTTAAAGGTATATTGGACTCCTTTCCATGTGAATGCAAACTGCGCTTTGTCCTGCTCAAGGAGGAGAATCATAAAAAAATATGTCTTTAACATCTAAGGCAACCCTCCAAGGATGGGCAGCTCCTTTTATCATTGTCACAATTTCCGCGATATTCGGAACCGCAGCGGTCAGAGGTGCAGGGTTGGCATCCAACTTTTGGTAATCTACTGTAAAACGCCACTGCCTTTTTGGTTTCTTTACTGGCCACACCGGTGAAAAATAAGGCGAGTGAATCCTCTTACTGATGTCCCTTTTTTCTAAATCTGATACCACTCAGTCTGCTCCTGCAACAGCAGCTGCAGGCAGTGGATACTACAGGACAGCAGAGATTTTAGAGGGAGGGAAAGGTATGGAAGTTTCCAATAGACTCAATTTCACTGTGTCTATTACTTTTTCCAATCCTGCAAAACTTCACACTGTGGAGACATCATTAAGAAAAGTCATTAAGAAAACCTCAGGCGACAGGCTTTCATGACGCCTTAAGCCTCAAAACCACTCTTTCCCACTTGGCGCCGCGCCAGGCACAAAAATGGCCATACGGCTGGAGATGGGTCCCCCGCCCAAGGAGCCAGCAGGGAAAACTATGCCTTGTTCTAAAGCTCTTTGGGAACCGCTTGCGTAGCCCCACAGACCTGGGGGCTGCAGGCTTTGCTGCTGCCTTCAGCCTCAAAGCCACCCTTTCCCACTTGGCGCCGCATCAGGCACAAAAATGGCCTATGGCTGGAGATGGGTCCCCCGCCCAAAGAGACAGCAAGGAAAACTATGCCTTGTTCTAAAGCTCTTTGGGAACCGCTTGCGTAGCCCCACAGACCTGGGGGCTGCAGGCTTTCCTGCTGCCTTCAGCCTCAAAACCACCCTTTCCCACTTGGCGCCACGCCAGGCTAAAAAATGGCCATATGGCTGGAGATGGGTCCCCCGCCCAAGGAGCCAGCAGGGAAAACTATGCCTTGTTCTAAAGCTCTTTGGGAACCGCATGCGTAGCCCCACAGACCTGGGGGCTGCAGGCTTTCCTGCTGCCTTCAGTCTCGACAGCACCCTTTCCCACTTGGCACCGCGTCAGGCACAAAAATGGCCTATGGCTGGAGATGGGATCCCCGCCCAAAGAGCCAGCAGGGAAAAATATGCCTTGTTCTAAAGCTCTTTGGGAACCGCTTGCTTGGCCCCACAGACCTGGGGGCTGCGGGCTTTCCTGCTGCCTTCAGACTCGACACCACCCTTTCCCACTTGGCGCCGCGCCAGGCACAAAAATGGCCATACGGCTGGAGATGGGTCCGCCGCCCAAAGAACCAGCAAGGAAAACTATGCCTTGTTCTATAGCTCTTTGGGAACCGCTTGCGTAGCCCCACAGACCTGGGGGCTGCAGGCTTTGCTGCTGCCTTCAGCCTCAAAGCCACCCTTTCCCACTTGGCATCGCGCTAGGCACATAAATGGCCATACAGCTGGAGATGGGTCCCCCGCCCAAAGAGCCAGCAGGGAAAACTATGCCTTGTTCTAAAGCTCTTTGGGAACCGCTTGCGTAGCCCCACAGACCTGGGGGCTGCGGGCTTTGCTGCTGCCTTCAGCCTCGACACCACCCTTTCCCACTTGGCGCCACGCTAGGCACAAAAATGCCTATGGGTGGAGATGGGTCCCACGCCCAAGGAGCCAGCAGGGAAAACTATGCCTTGTTCTAAAGCTGTTTGGGAACCGCTTGCGTAGCCCCACAGACCTGGGGGCTGCGGGCTTTGGTGCTGCCTTCAGACTCAAAGCCACCCTTTCCCACTTGGGGCCGCATCAGGCACAAAAATGGCCTATGGCTGGAGATGGGTCCCATGCCCAAAGAGCCAGCAGGGAAAACTATGCCTTGTTCTAAAGCTCTTTGGGAACCGCTTGCGTAGCCTCACAGACCTGGGGGCTGCGGGCTTTCCTGCTGCCTTCAGCCTCGACACCACCCTATCCCACTTGGCGCTGCGCCAGGAACAAAAATGGCCTATGGCTAGAGATGGGTCCCACGCCCAAAGAGCCAGCAGGGAAAACTATGCCTTGTTCTAAAGCTCTTTGGGAACCGCTTGCGTAGCCCCACAGACCTGGGGGCTGTGGGCTTTCCTGTTGCCTTCAGACTCGACACCACCCTTTCCCACTTGGCGCTGCGCCACGCACAAAAATGGTCATACGGCTGGAGATGGGTCCCCCGCCCAAAGAGCCAGCAGGGAAAACTATGCCTTGTTCTAAAGCTCTTTGGGAACCGCTTGCGTAGCCCCACAGACCTGGGGGCTGCAGGCTTTCCTGCTGCCTTCAGCCTCGACACCACCCTTTCCCACTACGCACCGCGACAGGCATAAAAATAGCCATACGGCTGGAGATGGGTCCCCCGCCCAAAGAGCCAGCAGGGAAAACTATGCCTTGTTCTAAAGCTGTTTGGGAACCGCTTGCGTAGCCCCACAGACCTGGGGGCTGCAGGCTTTGCTGCTGCCTTCAGCCTCAAAGCCACCCTTTCCCACTTGGCGCCGCGCTAGGCACAAAAATGGCCTATGGCTGGAGATGGGTCTCCCGCCCAAAGAGCCAGCAGGGAAAACTATGCCTTGTTCTAAAGCTCTTTGGGAACCGCTTGCGTAGCCTGACAGACCTGGGGGCTGCTGTCTTTCCTGCTGCCTTCAGCCTCGACACCACCCTTTCCCACTTGGCGTCGCGCCAGGCACAAAAATGGCCATACGGCTGGAGATGGGTCCCGCGCCCAAAGAGCCAGCAGGGAAAACTATGCCTTGTTCTAAAGCTCTTTGGGAACCGCTTGCGTAGCCCCACAGACCTGGGGGCTGCAGGCTCTCTTGCTGCCTTCAGCCTCAAAGCCACCCTTTCCCACTTGACGCCGCGCTAGGCACAAAAATGGCCTATGGCTGGAGATGGGTCTCCCGCCAAGGAGCCAGCAGGGAAAACTATGTTTGTTCTAAAGCTCTTTGGGAACCGCTTGCGTAGCCTCACAGACCTGGGGGCTGCTGTCTTTCCTGCTGCCTTCAGCCTCGACACCACCCTTTCCCACTTGGCGTCGCGCCAGGCACAAAAATCGTCATCCGGCTGGAGATGGGTCCCATGCCCAAAGAGCCAGCAGGGAAAACTATGCCTTGTTCTAAAGCTCTTTGTGAACCGCTTGCGTAGCCCCACAGACGTGGGGGCTGTGGGCTTTCCTGCTGCCTTCAGCCTCGACACCACCCTTTCCCACTTGGCGCCGGGCCAGGCACAAAAATGGCCATACGGCTGGAGATGGGTCCCCTCCCAAAAGAGCCAGCAGGGAAAACTATGCCTTGTTCTAAAGCTCTTTGGGAACCGCTTGCGTAGCCCCACAGACCTGGGGGCTGCGGGCTTTCCTGCTGCCTTCAGCCTCAAAACCACCCTTTCCCACTACGCACCGCGCCAGGCACAAAAATGGCCATACGGCTGGAGATGGGTCCCCCGCCCAAAGAGCCAGCAGGAAAAACTATGCCTTGTTCTAAAGCTCTTTGGGAACCGCTTGCGTAGCCCCACAGACCTGGGGGCTGCAGGCTCTCCAGCTGCCTTCAGCCTCAACAACACCCTTTCCCACTTGGCGCCGCGCTAGGCACAAAAATGGCCATACGGCTGGAGATGGGTCCCCCGCCCAAAGAGCCAGCAGGGAAAACTATGTCTTGTTCTACAACTCTTTGGGAACCGCTTGCGTAGCCTCACAGACCTGGGGGCTGCGGGCTTTCCTGCTGCCTTCAGCCTCCACACCACACTTTCCCACTACGCACCGCGCCAGGCACAAAAATGGCCATACAGCTGGAGATGGGTCCCATGCCCAAAGAGCCAGCAGGGAAAACTATGCCATGTTCTAAAGCTCTTTGGGAACCGCTTGCGTAGCCCCACAGACCTCGGGGCTGTGGGCTTTCCTGCTGCCTTCAGCCTCGACACCACCCTTTCCCACTTGGCGCCGGGCCAGGCACAAAAATGGCCATACGGCTGGAGATGGGTCCCCCGCCCAAAGAGCCAGCAGGGAAAACTATGCCTTGTTCTAAAGCTCTTTGGGAACCGCTTGCGTAGGCCCACAGACCTGGGGGCTGCGGGCTTTCCTATTGCCTTCAGCCTCAAAACCACCCTTTCCCACCTGGCGCCGCACCAGGCACAAAAATGGCCATTCGGCTGGAGATGGGTCCCACGCCCAAAGAGCCAGCAGTGAAAACTATGCCTTGTTCTAAAGCTCTTTGTGAACCTCTTGCGTAGCCCCAGAGACCTGGGGGCTGCAGGCTTTCCTGCTGCCTTCAGCCTCAAAGCCACCCTTTCCCACTTGGCGCCGGGCCAGGCACAAAAATGGCCATACGGCTGGAGATGGGTCCCCTCCCAAAAGAGCCAGCAGGGAAAACTATGCCTTGTTCTAAAGCTCTTTGGGAACCACTTGCGTAGCCCCACAGACCTGGGGTCTGCGGGCTTTCCTGCTGCCTTCAGCCTCAAAACCACCCTTTTCCACTACGCACCGCGCCAGGCCCAAAAATGGCCATACGGCTGGAGATGGGTCCCCCGCCCAAAGAGCCAGCAGGGAAAACTATGCCTTGTTCTAAAGCTCTTTGGGAACCGCTTGCGTAGCCCCACAGACCTGGGGGCTGCGGGCTTTCCTGCTGCCTTCAGCCTCAAAACCACCCTTTCCCACTACGCACCGCGCCAGGCCCAAAAATGGCCATACGGCTGGAGATGGGTCCCCCGCCCAAAGAGCCAGCAGGGAAAACTATGCCTTGTTCTAAAGCTCTTTGGGAACCGCTTGCGTAGCCCCACAGACCTGGGGGCTGCAGGCTCTCCTGCTGCCTTCAGCCTCGACAACACCCTTTCCCACTTGGCGCCGCGCTAGGCACAAAAATGGCCTATGGCTGGAGATGGGTCTCCCGCCCAAAGAGCCAGCAGGGAAAACTATGCCTTGTTCTAAAACTCTTTGGGAACCGCTTGCGTAGCCCCACAGACCTGGGGGCTGCTGTCTTTCCTGCTGCCTTCAGCCTCGACACCACCCTTTCCCACTTGGCGTCGCGCCAGGCACAAAAATGGCCACCGGCTGGAGATGGGTCCCATGCCCAAAGAGCCAGCAGGGAAAACTATGCCTTGTTCTAAAGCTCTTTGGGAACCGCTTGCGTAGCCCCACAGACCTGGGGGCTGTGGGCTTTCCTGCTGCCTTCAGCCTCGACACCACCCTTTCCCACTTGGCGCCGCGCCAGGCACAAAAATGGCCATACGGCTGGAGATGGGTCCCCCGCCCAAAGAGCCAGCAGGGAAAACTATGCCTTGTTCTAAAGCTATTTGGGAACCGCTTGCTTGGCCCCACAGACCTGGGGTCTGCGGGCTTTCCTGCTGCCTTCAGCCTCGACACCACCCTTTCCCACTTGGCGCCGCGCCAGGCACAAAAATGGCCATACGGCTGGAGATGGGTCCCCTGCCAAAAGAGACAACAGGGAAAACTATGCCTTGTTCTAAAGCTCTTTGGGAACCGCTTGCGTAGCCCCACAGACCTGGGGGCTGCGGGCTTTCCTGCTGCCTTCAGCCTCAAAACCACCCTTTCCCACTTGGCGCTGCGCCAGGCACAAAAATGGCCATAGGGCTGGAGATGGGTCCCCCGCCCAAAGAGCCAGCAGGGAAAACTATGCCTTGTTCTAAAGCTCTTTGGGAACCGCTTGCGTAGCCCCACAGACCTGGGGGCTGCAGGCTCTCCTGCTGCCTTCAGCCTCGACAACACCCTTTGCCACTTGGCGCCGCGCTAGGCACAAAAATGGCCTATGGCTGGAGATGGGTCCCATGCAAAAAGAGCCAGCAGGGAAAACTATGCCTTGTTCTAAAACTCTTTGGGAACCGCTTGCGTAGCCTCACAGACCTGGGGGCTGCTGTCTTTCCTGCTGCCTTCAGCCTCGACACCACCCTTTCCCACTTGGCGTCGCACCAGGCACAAAAATGGCCATACAGCTGGAGATGGGTCCCATGCCCAAAGAGCCAGCAGGGAAAATTATGCCTTGTTCTAAAGCTCTTTGGGAACCGCTTGCGTAGCCCCACAGACCTGGGGGCTGTGGGCTTTCCTGCTGCCTTCAGCCTCGACACCACCCTTTCCCACTTGGCGCCGGGCCAGGCACAAAAATGGCCATACGGCTGGAGATGGGTCCCCCGCCCAAAGAGCCAGCAGGGAAAACTATCCCTTGTTCTAAAGCTGTTTGGGAACCGCTTGCTTGGCCCCACAGACCTGGGGGCTGCAGGCTTTGCTGCTGCCTTCAGACTCGACACCACCCTTTCCCACTACGCACCGCGCCAGGCACAAAAATGGCCATACGGCTGGAGATGGGTCCCCCGCCCAAAGAGCCAAGAGGGAAAACTATGCCTTGTTCTAAAGCTCTTTGGGAACCGCTTGCGTAGCCCCACAGACCTGGGGGCTGCAGGCGCTCCTGCTGCCTTCAGCCTCGACACCACCCTTTCCCACTTGGCGCCGGGCCAGGCACAAAAATGGCCATACGACTGGAGATGGGTCCCCCGCCCAAAGAGCCAGCAGGGAAAACTATGCCTTGTTCTAAAGCTCTTTGGGAACCGCTTGCGTAGCCCCACAGACCTGGGGGCTGCAGGCTTTGCTGCTTCCTTCAGCCTCAAAACCACCCTTTCCCACTTGGCGCCGCGCCAGGCACAAAAATGGCCATGTGGCTGGAGATGGGTCCCCTACCCAAGGAGCCAGCAGGGAAAACTATGCCTTGTTCTAAAGCTCTTTGGGAACCGCTTGCTTGGCCCCTCAGACCTGGGGGCTATGGGCTTTCCTGCTGCCTTCAGCCTCAAAACCACCCTTTCCCACTTGGCGCCGCGCCAGGCACAAAAATGGCCATACGGCTGGAGATGGGTCCCATGCCCACAGAGCCAGCAAGGAAAACTATGCCTTGTTCTAAAGCTCTTTGGGAACCGCTTGCGTAGCCCCACAGACCTGGGGGCTGCAGGCTCTAGTGCTGCCTTCAGACTCAAAGCCACCCTTTCCCACTACGCACCGCATCAGGCACAAAAATGGCCTATGGCTGGAGATGTGTCCCCCGCCCAAAGAGCCAGCAGGGAAAACTATGCCTTGTTCTAAAGCTCTTTGGGAACCGCTTGCGTAGCCCCACAGACCTGGGGGCTGCAGGCTCTCCTGTTGCCTTCAGCCTCGACAACACCCTTTCCCACTTGGCGCCGCGCTAGGCACAAAAATGGCCTATGGCTGGAGATGGGTCTCCCCCCCAAAGAGCCAGCAGGGAAAACTATGCCTTGTTCTAAAGCTGTTTGGGAACCGCTTGCGTAGCCCCACAGACCTGGGGGCTGCAGGCTTTCCTCTTGCCTTCAGGCTCAAAACCACCCTTTCCCACCTGGCGCCGCACCAGGCACAAAAATGGCCATTCGGCTGGAGATGGGTCCCACGCCCAAAGAGCCAGCAGGGAAAACTATGCCTTGTTCTAAAGCTCTTTGGGAACCGCTTGCGTAGCCCCACAGACCTGGGGGCTGCGGGCTTTCCTGCTGCCTTCAGCCTCAAAACCACCCTTTCCCACTACGCACCGCGCCAGGCCCAAAAATGGCCATACGGCTGGAGATGGGTCCCCCGCCCAAAGAGCCAGCAGGGAAAACTATGCCTTGTTCTAAAGCTCTTTGGGAACCGCTTGCGTAGCCCCACAGACCTGGGGGCTGCAGGCTTTCCTGCTTCCTTCAGCCTCAAAACCACCCTTTCCCACTTGGAGCCGCGCCAGGCACAAAAATGGCCATATGGCTGGAGATGGGTCCCCTACCCAAGGAGCCAGCAGGGAAAACTATGCCTTGTTCTAAAGCTCTTTGGGAACCGCTTGCTTGGCCCCACAGACCTGGGGGCTGCTGTCTTTCCTGCTGCCTTCAGCCTCGACAACACCCTTTCCCACTTGGCGTCGCGCCAGGCACAAAAATGGCCATCCGGCTGGAGATGGGTCCCATGCCCAAAGAGCCAGCAGGGAAAACTATGCCTTGTTCTAAAGCTCTTTGGGAACCGCTTGCGTAGCCCCACAGACCTGGGGGCTGCAGGCTTTCCTGCTGCCTTCAGCCTCGACACCACCCTTTCCCACTACGCACCGCGCCAGGCACAAAAATGGCCATACGGCTGGAGATGGGTCCCCCGCCCAAGGAGCCAGCAGGGAAAACTATGCCTTGTTCTAAAGCTCTTTGGGAAATGCTTTGCGTAGCCCCACAGACCTGAGGGCTGCAGGCTTTCCTGTTGCCTTCAGCCTCAAAACCACCCTTTCCCACTTGGCGCCGCACCAGGCACAAAAATGGCCATTCGGCTGGAGATGGGTCCCACGCCCAAAGAGCCAGCAGGGAAAACTATGCCTTGTTCTAAAGCTCTTTGTGAACCTCTTGCGTAGCCCCAGAGACCTGGGGGCTGCAGGCTTTCCTGCTGCCTTCAGCCTCAAAGCCACCCTTTCCCACTTGGCGCCGGGCCAGGCACAAAAATGGCCATACGGCTGGAGATGGGTCCCCTCCCAAAAGAGCCAGCAGGGAAAACTATGCCTTGTTCTAAAGCTCTTTGGGAACCGCTTGCGTAGCCCCACAGACCTGGGGGCTGCAGGCTTTCCTGCTTCCTTCAGCCTCAAAACCACCCTTTCCCACTTGGCGCCGCGCCAGGCACAAAAATGGCCATATGGCTGGAGATGGGTCCCCTACCCAAGGAGCCAGCAGGGAAAACTATGCCTTGTTCTAAAGCTCTTTGGGAACCGCTTGCTTGGCCCCACAGACCTGGGGGCTGCGGGCTTTCCTGCTGCCTTCAGCCTCAAAACCACCCTTTCCCTCTGGGCGCCGCGCCAGGCACAAAAATGGCCATACGGCTGGAGATGTGTCCCCTGCCATAAGAGACAACAGGGAAAACTATGCCTTGTTCTAAAGCTCTTTGGGAACCACTTGCGTAGCCCCACAGACCTGGGGGCTGCAGACTTTCCTGCTGCCTTCAGACTCAAAGCCACCCTTTCCCACTACGCACCGCATAAGGCACAAAAATGGCCTATGGCTGGAGATGGGTCCCATGCCCACAGAGCCAGCAAGGAAAACTATGCCTTGTTCTAAAGCTCTTTGGGAACCGCTTGCTTGGCCCCACAGACCTGGGGGCTGCAGGCTTTGCTGCTGCCTTCAGACTCGACACCACCCTTTCCCACTACGCACCGCGCCAGGCACAAAAATGGCCATACGGCTGGAGATGGGTCCCCCGCCCAAAGAGCCAAGAGGGAAAACTATGCCTTGTTCTAAAGCTCTTTGGGAACCGCTTGCGTAGCCCCACAGACCTGGGGGCTGCAGGCGCTCCTGCTGCCTTCAGCCTCGACACCACCCTTTCCCACTTGGCGCCGGGCCAGGCACAAAAATGGCCATACGACTGGAGATGGGTCCCCCGCCCAAAGAGCCAGCAGGGAAAACTATGCCTTGTTCTAAAGCTCTTTGGGAACCGCTTGCGTAGCCCCACAGACCTGGGGGCTGCAGGCTTTGCTGCTTCCTTCAGCCTCAAAACCACCCTTTCCCACTTGGCGCCGCGCCAGGCACAAAAATGGCCATACGGCTGGAGATGGGTCCCATGCCCACAGAGCCAGCAAGGAAAACTATGCCTTGTTCTAAAGCTCTTTGGGAACCGCTTGCATAGCCCCACAGACCTGGGGGCTGCAGGCTCTCCTGCTGCCTTCAGACTCAAAGCCACCCTTTCCCACTACGCACCGCATCAGGCACAAAAATGGCCTATGGCTGGAGATGTGTCCCCCGCCCAAAGAGCCAGCAGGGAAAACTATGCCTTGTTCTAAAGCTCTTTGGGAACCGCTTGCGTAGCCCCACAGACCTGGGGGCTGCAGGCTCTCCTGTTGCCTTCAGCCTCGACAACACCCTTTCCCACTTGGCGCCGCGCTAGGCACAAAAATGGCCTATGGCTGGAGATGGGTCTCCCCCCCAAAGAGCCAGCAGGGAAAACTATGCCTTGTTCTAAAGCTGTTTGGGAACCGCTTGCGTAGCCCCACAGACCTGGGGGCTGCAGGCTTTCCTCTTGCCTTCAGGCTCAAAACCACCCTTTCCCACCTGGCGCCGCACCAGGCACAAAAATGGCCATTCGGCTGGAGATGGGTCCCACGCCCAAAGAGCCAGCAGGGAAAACTATGCCTTGTTCTAAAGCTCTTTGGGAACCGCTTGCGTAGCCCCACAGACCTGGGGGCTGCGGGCTTTCCTGCTGCCTTCAGCCTCAAAACCACCCTTTCCCACTACGCTCCGCGCCAGGCCCAAAAATGGCCATACGGCTGGAGATGGGTCCCCCGCCCAAAGAGCCAGCAGGGAAAACTATGCCTTGTTCTAAAGCTCTTTGGGAACCGCTTGCGTAGCCCCACAGACCTGGGGGCTGCAGGCTTTCCTGCTTCCTTCAGCCTCAAAACCACCCTTTCCCACTTGGCGCCGCGCCAGGCACAAAAATGGCCATATGGCTGGAGATGGGTCCCCTACCCAAGGAGCCAGCAGGGAAAACTATGCCTTGTTCTAAAGCTCTTTGGGAACCGCTTGCTTGGCCCCACAGACCTGGGGGCTGCGGGCTTTCCTGCTGCCTTCAGCCTCAAAACCACCCTTTCCCTCTGGGCGCCGCGCCAGGCACAAAAATGGCCATACGGCTGGAGATGTGTCCCCTGCCATAAGAGACAACAGGGAAAACTATGCCTTGTTCTAAAGCTCTTTGGGAACCGCTTGCGTAGCCCCACAGACCTGGGGGCTGCAGACTTTCCTGCTGCCTTCAGACTCAAAGCCACCCTTTCCCACTACGCACCGCATAAGGCACAAAAATGGCCTATGGCTGGAGATGGGTCCCATGCCCACAGAGCCAGCAAGGAAAACTATGCCTTGTTCTAAAGCTCTTTGGGAACCGCTTGCGTAGCCCCACAGACCTGGGGGCTGCGGGCTTTCCTGCTGCCTTCAGCCTCAAAACCACCCTTTCCCACTACGCACCGCGCCAGGCACAAAAATGGCCATACGGCTGGAGATGGGTCCCCCGCCCAAAGCGCCAGCAGGAAAAACTATGCCTTGTTCTAAAGCTCTTTGGGAACCGCTTGCGTAGCCCCACAGACCTGGGGGCTGCAGGCTCTCCTGCTGCCTTCAGCCTCGACAACACCCTTTCCCACTTGGCGCCGCGCTAGGCACAAAAATGACCAATGGCTCTAGATGGGTCTCCCCACCAAAGAGCCAGCAGGGAAAAATATGCCTTGTTCTAAAACTCTTTGGGAACCGCTTGCGTAGCCTGACAGACCTGGGGGCTGCTGTCTTTCCTGCTGCCTTCAGCCTCGACAACACCCTTTCCCACTTGGCGTCGCGCCAGGCACAAAAATGGCCATCCGGCTGGAGATGGGTCCCATGCCCAAAGAGCCAACAGGGAAAACTATGCCTTGTTCTAAAGCTCTTTGGGAACCGCTTGCGTAGCCCCACAGACCTGGGGGCTGCAGGCTTTCCTGCTGCCTTCAGCCTCGACACCACCCTTTCCCACTACGCACCGCGCCAGGCACAAAAATGGCCATACGGCTGGAGATGGGTCCCCCGCCCAAAGAGCCAGCAGGGAAAACTATGCCTTGTTCTAAAGCTCTTTGGGAAATGCTTTGCGTAGCCCCACAGACCTGGGGGCTGCAGGCTTTCCTGTTGCCTTCAGCCTCAAAACCACCATTTCCCACTTGGCGCCGCACCAGGCACAAAAATGGCCATTCGGCTGGAGATGGGTCCCACGCCCAAAGAGCCAGCAGGGAAAACTATGCCTTGTTCTAAAGCTCTTTGTGAACCTCTTGCGTAGCCCCAGAGACCTGGGGGCTGCAGGCTTTCCTGCTGCCTTCAGCCTCAAAGCCACCCTTTCCCACTTGGCGCCGGGCCAGGCACAAAAATGGCCATACGGCTGGAGATGGGTCCCCTCCCAAAAGAGCCAGCAGGGAAAACTATGCCTTGTTCTAAAGCTCTTTGGGAACCGCTTGCGTAGCCCCACAGTCCTGGGGGCTGCGGGCTTTCCTGCTGCCTTCAGCCTCAAAACCACCCTTTCCCACTTGGCGCCGCGCCAGGCACAAAAATGGCCATACGGCTGGAGATGGGTCCCCCGCCCAAAGAGCCAGCAGGGAAAACTATGCCTTGTTCTAAAGCTCTTTGGGAACCGCTTGCGTAGCCCCAGAGACCTGGGGGCTGCAGGCTCTCTTGCTGCCTTCAGCCTCAACAACGCCCTTTCCCACTTCACGCCGCGCTAGGCACAAAAATGGCCTATGGCTGGAGATGGGTCTCCCGCTCAAAGAGACAGCAGGGAAAACTATGTTTGTTCTAAAGCTCTTTGGGAACCGCTTGCGTTGCCCCACAGACCTGGGGGCTGTGGGCTTTCCTGCTGCCTTCAGCCTCGACACCACCCTTTCCCACTTGGCGCTGCGCCAGGAACAAAAATGGCCTATGGCTAGAGATGGGCCCCCCGCCCAAAGAGCCAGCAGGGAAAACTATGCCTTGTTCTAAAGCTCTTTGGGAAATGCTTTGCGTAGCCCCACAGACCTGAGGGCTGCAGGCTTTCCTGTTGCCTTCAGCCTCAAAACCACCCTTTCCCACTTGGCGCCGCACCAGGCACAAAAATGGCCATTCGGCTGGAGATGGGTCCCACGCCCAAAGAGCCAGCAGGGAAAACTATGCCTTGTTCTAAAGCTCTTTGTGAACCTCTTGCGTAGCCCCAGAGACCTGGGGGCTGCAGGCTTTCCTGCTGCCTTCAGCCTCAAAGCCACCCTTTCCCACTTGGCGCCGGGCCAGGCAAAAAAAGGCCATACGGCTGGAGATGGGTCCCCTCCCAAAAGAGCCAGCAGGGAAAACTATGCCTTGTTCTAAAGCTCTTTGGGAACCGCTTGCGTAGCCCCACAGACCTGGGGGCTGCGGGCTTTCCTGCTGCCTTCAGCCTCGACACCACCCTTTCCCACTTGGCGCCGGGCCAGGCACAAAAATGGCCATACGGCTGGAGATGGGTCCCCTCCCAAAAGAGCCAGCAGGGAAAACTATGCCTTGTTCTAAAGCTCTTTGGGAACCACTAGCGTAGCCCCACAGACCTGGGGGCTGCGGGCTTTCCTATTGCCTTCAGCCTCAAAACCACCCTTTCCCACCTGGCGCCGCACCAGGCACAAAAATGGCCATTCGGCTGGAGATGGGTCCCACGCCCAAAGAGCCAGCAGTGAAAACTATGCCTTGTTCTAAAGCTCTTTGTGAACCTCTTGCGTAGCCCCAGAGACCTGGGGGCTGCAGGCTTTCCTGCTGCCTTCAGCCTCAAAGCCACCCTTTCCCACTTGGCGCCGGGCCAGGCACAAAAATGGCCATACGGCTGGAGATGGGTCCCCTCCCAAAAGAGCCAGCAGGGAAAACTATGCCTTGTTCTAAAGCTCTTTGGGAACCACTTGCGTAGCCCCACAGACCTGGGGTCTGCGGGCTTTCCTGCTGCCTTCAGCCTCAAAACCACCCTTTCCCACTACGCACCGCGCCAGGCCCAAAAATGGCCATACGGCTGGAGATGGGTCCCCCGCCCAAAGAGCCAGCAGGGAAAACTATGCCTTGTTCTAAAGCTCTTTGGGAACCGCTTGCGTAGCCCCACAGACCTGGGGGCTGCGGGCTTTCCTGCTGCCTTCAGCCTCAAAACCACCCTTTCCCACTACGCACCGCGCCAGGCCCAAAAATGGCCATACGGCTGGAGATGGGTCCCCCGCCCAAAGAGCCAGCAGGGAAAACTATGCCTTGTTCTAAAGCTCTTTGGGAACCGCTTGCGTAGCCCCACAGACCTGGGGGCTGCAGGCTCTCCTGCTGCCTTCAGCCTCGACAACACCCTTTCCCACTTGGCGCCGCGCTAGGCACAAAAATGGCCTATGGCTGGAGATGGGTCTCCCGCCCAAAGAGCCAGCAGGGAAAACTATGCCTTGTTCTAAAACTCTTTGGGAACCGCTTGCGTAGCCCCACAGACCTGGGGGCTGCTGTCTTTCCTGCTGCCTTCAGCCTCGACACCACCCTTTCCCACTTGGCGTCGCGCCAGGCACAAAAATGGCCACCGGCTGGAGATGGGTCCCATGCCCAAAGAGCCAGCAGGGAAAACTATGCCTTGTTCTAAAGCTCTTTGGGAACCGCTTGCGTAGCCCCACAGACCTGGGGGCTGTGGGCTTTCCTGCTGCCTTCAGCCTCGACACCACCCTTTCCCACTTGGCGCCGCGCCAGGCACAAAAATGGCCATACGGCTGGAGATGGGTCCCCCGCCCAAAGAGCCAGCAGGGAAAACTATGCCTTGTTCTAAAGCTCTTTGGGAACCGCTTGCTTGGCCCCACAGACCTGGGGTCTGCGGGCTTTCCTGCTGCCTTCAGCCTCGACACCACCCTTTCCCACTTGGCGCCGCGCCAGGCACAAAAATGGCCATACGGCTGGAGATGGGTCCCCTGCCAAAAGAGACAACAGGGAAAATTATGCCTTGTTCTAAAGCTCTTTGGGAACCGCTTGCGTAGCCCCACAGACCTGGGGGCTGCGGGCTTTCCTGCTGCCTTCAGCCTCAAAACCACCCTTTCCCACTACGCACCGCGCCAGGCACAAAAATGGCCATAGGGCTGGAGATGGGTCCCCCGCCCAAAGAGCCAGCAGGGAAAACTATGCCTTGTTCTAAAGCTCTTTGGGAACCGCTTGCGTAGCCCCACAGACCTGGGGGCTGCAGGCTCTCCTGCTGCCTTCAGCCTCGACAACACCCTTTCCCACTTGGCGCCGCGCTAGGCACAAAAATGGCCTATGGCTGGAGATGGGTCCCATGCAAAAAGAGCCAGCAGGGAAAACTATGCCTTGTTCTAAAACTCTTTGGGAACCGCTTGCGTAGCCTCACAGACCTGGGGGCTGCTGTCTTTCCTGCTGCCTTCAGCCTCGACACCACCCTTTCCCACTTGGCGTCGCGCCAGGCACAAAAATGGCCATACAGCTGGAGATGGGTCCCATGCCCAAAGAGCCAGCAGGGAAAATTATGCCTTGTTCTAAAGCTCTTTGGGAACCGCTTGCGTAGCCCCACAGACCTGGGGGCTGTGGGCTTTCCTGCTGCCTTCAGCCTCGACACCACCCTTTCCCACTTGGCGCCGGGCCAGGCACAAAAATGGCCATACGGCTGGAGATGGGTCCCCCGCCCAAAGAGCCAGCAGGGAAAACTATCCCTTGTTCTAAAGCTGTTTGGGAACCGCTTGCTTGGCCCCACAGACCTGGGGGCTGCAGGCTTTGCTGCTGCCTTCAGACTCGACACCACCCTTTCCCACTACGCACCGCGCCAGGCACAAAAATGGCCATACGGCTGGAGATGGGTCCCCCGCCCAAAGAGCCAAGAGGGAAAACTATGCCTTGTTCTAAAGCTCTTTGGGAACCGCTTGCGTAGCCCCACAGACCTGGGGGCTGCAGGCGCTCCTGCTGCCTTCAGCCTCGACACCACCCTTTCCCACTTGGCGCCGGGCCAGGCACAAAAATGGCCATACGACTGGAGATGGGTCCCCCGCCCAAAGAGCCAGCAGGGAAAACTATGCCTTGTTCTAAAGCTCTTTGGGAACCGCTTGCGTAGCCCCACAGACCTGGGGGCTGCAGGCTTTGCTGCTTCCTTCAGCCTCAAAACCACCCTTTCCCACTTGGCGCCGCGCCAGGCACAAAAATGGCCATGTGGCTGGAGATGGGTCCCCTACCCAAGGAGCCAGCAGGGAAAACTATGCCTTGTTCTAAAGCTCTTTGGGAACCGCTTGCTTGGCCCCTCAGACCTGGGGGCTATGGGCTTTCCTGCTGCCTTCAGCCTCAAAACCACCCTTTCCCACTTGGCGCCGCGCCAGGCACAAAAATGGCCATACGGCTGGAGATGGGTCCCATGCCCACAGAGCCAGCAAGGAAAACTATGCCTTGTTCTAAAGCTCTTTGGGAACCGCTTGCATAGCCCCACAGACCTGGGGGCTGCAGGCTCTCCTGCTGCCTTCAGACTCAAAGCCACCCTTTCCCACTACGCACCGCATCAGGCACAAAAATGGCCTATGGCTGGAGATGTGTCCCCCGCCCAAAGAGCCAGCAGGGAAAACTATGCCTTGTTCTAAAGCTCTTTGGGAACCGCTTGCGTAGCCCCACAGACCTGGGGGCTGCAGGCTCTCCTGTTGCCTTCAGCCTCGACAACACCCTTTCCCACTTGGCGCCGCGCTAGGCACAAAAATGGCCTATGGCTGGAGATGGGTCTCCCCCCCAAAGAGCCAGCAGGGAAAACTATGCCTTGTTCTAAAGCTGTTTGGGAACCGCTTGCGTAGCCCCACAGACCTGGGGGCTGCAGGCTTTCCTCTTGCCTTCAGGCTCAAAACCACCCTTTCCCACCTGGCGCCGCACCAGGCACAAAAATGGCCATTCGGCTGGAGATGGGTCCCACGCCCAAAGAGCCAGCAGGGAAAACTATGCCTTGTTCTAAAGCTCTTTGGGAACCGCTTGCGTAGCCCCACAGACCTGGGGGCTGCGGGCTTTCCTGCTGCCTTCAGCCTCAAAACCACCCTTTCCCACTACGCTCCGCGCCAGGCCCAAAAATGGCCATACGGCTGGAGATGGGTCCCCCGCCCAAAGAGCCAGCAGGGAAAACTATGCCTTGTTCTAAAGCTCTTTGGGAACCGCTTGCGTAGCCCCACAGACCTGGGGGCTGCAGGCTTTCCTGCTTCCTTCAGCCTCAAAACCACCCTTTCCCACTTGGCGCCGCGCCAGGCACAAAAATGGCCATATGGCTGGAGATGGGTCCCCTACCCAAGGAGCCAGCAGGGAAAACTATGCCTTGTTCTAAAGCTCTTTGGGAACCGCTTGCTTGGCCCCACAGACCTGGGGGCTGCAGGCTTTCCTGCTGCCTTCAGCCTCAAAACCACCCTTTCCCTCTGGGCGCCGCGCCAGGCACAAAAATGGCCATACGGCTGGAGATGGGTCCCCCGCCCAAAGAGCCAGCAGGGAAAACTCTGCCTTGTTCTAAAGCTCTTTGGGAACCGCTTGCGTAGCCCCACAGACCTGGGGGCTGCAGACTTTCCTGCTGCCTTCAGACTCAAAGCCACCCTTTCCCACTACGCACCGCATAAGGCACAAAAATGGCCTATGGCTGGAGATGGGTCCCATGCCCACAGAGCCAGCAAGGAAAACTATGCCTTGTTCTAAAGCTCTTTGGGAACCGCTTGCGTAGCCCCACAGACCTGGGGGCTGCGGGCTTTCCTGCTGCCTTCAGCCTCAAAACCACCCTTTCCCACTACGCACCGCGCCAGGCACAAAAATGGCCATACGGCTGGAGATGGGTCCCCCGCCCAAAGCGCCAGCAGGAAAAACTATGCCTTGTTCTAAAGCTCTTTGGGAACCGCTTGCGTAGCCCCACAGACCTGGGGGCTGCAGGCTCTCCTGCTGCCTTCAGCCTCGACAACACCCTTTCCCACTTGGCGCCGCGCTAGGCACAAAAATGACCTATGGCTCTAGATGGGTCTCCCCACCAAAGAGCCAGCAGGGAAAAATATGCCTTGTTCTAAAACTCTTTGGGAACCGCTTGCGTAGCCTGACAGACCTGGGGGCTGCTGTCTTTCCTGCTGCCTTCAGCCTCGACAACACCCTTTCCCACTTGGCGTCGCGCCAGGCACAAAAATGGCCATCCGGCTGGAGATGGGTCCCATGCCCAAAGAGCCAACAGGGAAAACTATGCCTTGTTCTAAAGCTCTTTGGGAACCGCTTGCGTAGCCCCACAGACCTGGGGGCTGCAGGCTTTCCTGCTGCCTTCAGCCTCGACACCACCCTTTCCCACTACGCACCGCGCCAGGCACAAAAATGGCCATACGGCTGGAGATGGGTCCCCCGCCCAAAGAGCCAGCAGGGAAAACTATGCCTTGTTCTAAAGCTCTTTGGGAAATGCTTTGCGTAGCCCCACAGACCTGGGGGCTGCAGGCTTTCCTGTTGCCTTCAGCCTCAAAACCACCATTTCCCACTTGGCGCCGCACCAGGCACAAAAATGGCCATTCGGCTGGAGATGGGTCCCACGCCCAAAGAGCCAGCAGGGAAAACTATGCCTTGTTCTAAAGCTCTTTGTGAACCTCTTGCGTAGCCCCAGAGACCTGGGGGCTGCAGGCTTTCCTGCTGCCTTCAGCCTCAAAGCCACCCTTTCCCACTTGGCGCCGGGCCAGGCACAAAAATGGCCATACGGCTGGAGATGGGTCCCCTCCCAAAAGAGCCAAGAGGGAAAACTATGCCTTGTTCTAAAGCTCTTTGGGAACCGCTTGCGTAGCCCCACAGTCCTGGGGGCTGCGGGCTTTCCTGCTGCCTTCAGCCTCAAAACCACCCTTTCCCACTTGGCGCCGCGCCAGGCACAAAAATGGCCATACGGCTGGAGATGGGTCCCCCGCCCAAAGAGCCAGCAGGGAAAACTATGCCTTGTTCTAAAGCTCTTTGGGAACCGCTTGCGTAGCCCCAGAGACCTGGGGGCTGCAGGCTCTCTTGCTGCCTTCAGCCTCAACAACGCCCTTTCCCACTTCACGCCGCGCTAGGCACAAAAATGGCCATATGGCTGGAGATGGGTCTCCCGCCCAAAGAGACAGCAGGGAAAACTATGTTTGTTCTAAAGCTCTTTGGGAACCGCTTGCGTTGCCCCACAGACCTGGGGGCTGTGGGCTTTCCTGCTGCCTTCAGCCTCGACACCACCCTTTCCCACTTGGCGCCGGGCCAGGCACAAAAATGGCCATACGGCTGGAGATGGGTCCCCTCCCAAAAGAGCCAGCAGGGAAAACTATGCCTTGTTCTAAAGCTCTTTGGGAACCGCTTGCGTAGCCCCACAGACCTGGGGGCTGCGGGCTTTCCTGCTGCCTTCAGCCTCGACACCACCCTTTCCCACTTGGCGCTGCGCCAGGAACAAAAATGGCCTATGGCTAGAGATGGGCCCCCCGCCCAAAGAGCCAGCAGGGAAAACTATGCCTTGTTCTAAAGCTCTTTGGGAACCGCTTGTGTAGCCCCACAGACCTGGGGGCTGCGGGCTTTGCTGCTGTCTTCAGCCTCGACACCACCCTTTCCCACTTGGCGCCGCGCCAGGCACAAAAATGGCCATACAGCTGGAGATGCGTCCCCCGCCCAAAGAGCCAGCAGGGAAAACTATGCCTTGTTCAAAAGCTCTTTGGGAACCGCTTGCGTAGCCTCACACACCTGGGGGCTGCGGGCTTTCCTGCTGCCTTCAGCCTCAAAGCCACCCTTTCCCACTTTGCGCCGCGCCAGGCTCAAAAATGGCCTATGGCTGGAGATGGGTCCCCCGCCCAAAGAGCCAGCAGGGAAAAATATGCCTTGTTCTAAAGCTCTTTGGGAACCGCTTGCGTAGGCCCACAGACCTGGGGGCTGCAGGCTTTCCTGCTGCCTTCAGCCTCGACACCACGCTTTCCCACTTGGCGCCGCGCCAGGCACAAAAATGGCCTATGGCTGGAGATGTGTCCCATGCCCAAAGAGACAGCAAGGAAAACTATGCCTTGTTCTAAAGCTCTTTGGGAACCGCTTGCGTAGCCCCACAGACCTGGGGGCTGCAGGCTTTCCTGCTTCCTTCAGCCTCAAAACCACCCTTTCCCACTAGGCACCGCGCCAGGCACTAAAATGGCCATACGGCTGGAGATGGGTCCCCTCCCAAAAGAGACAACAGGGAGAACTATGCCTTGTTCTAAAGCTCTTTGGGAACCGCTTGCGTAGCCCCACAGACCTGGGGGCTGCTGTCTTTCCTGCTGCCTTCAGCCTCGACACCACCCTTTCCCACTTGGCGTCGCGCCAGGCACAAAAATGGCCATCCGGCTGGAGATGGGTCCCATGCCCAAAGAGCCAGCAGGGAAAACTATGCCTTCTTCTAAAGCTCTTTGGGAACCGCTTGCGTAGCCCCACAGACCTGGGGGCTGTGGGCTTTCCTGCTGCCTTCAGCCTCAAAGCCACCCTTTCCCACTTGGCGCCGGGCCAGGCACAAAAACGGCCATACGGCTGGAGATGGGTCCCCTGCCAAAAGAGCCAGCAGGGAAAACTATCCCTTGTTCTAAAGCTCTTTGGGAACCGCTTGCGTAGCCCCACAGACCTGGGGGCTGCGGGCTTTCCTGCTGCCTTCAGCCTCAAAACCACCCTTTCCCACTACGCACCGCGACAGGCATAAAAATAGCCATACGGCTGGAGATGGGTCCCCCGCCCAAAGAGCCAGCAGGGAAAACTATGCCTTGTTCTAAAGCTCTTTGGGAACCGCTTGCGTAGCCCCACAGACCTGGGGGCTGCGGGCTTTCCTGTTGCCTTCAGACTCGACACCACCCTTTCCCACTTGGCGCTGCGCCAGGCACAAAAATGGTCATACGGCTGGAGATGGGTCCCCCGCCCAAAGAGCCAGCAGGGAAAACTATGCCTTGTTCTAAAGCTCTTTGGGAACCGCTTGCGTAGCCCCACAGACCTGGGGGCTGCAGGCTTTGCTGCTTCCTTCAGCCTCAAAACCACCCTTTCCCACTTGGCGCCGCGCCAGGCACAAAAATGGCCATATGGCTGGAGATGGGTCCCCTACCCAAGGAGCCAGCAGGGAAAACTATGCCTTGTTCTAAAGCTCTTTGGGAACCGCTTGCTTGGCCCCACAGACCTGGGGTCTGCGGGCTTTCCTGCTGCCTTCAGCCTCGACACCACCCTTTCCCACTTGGCGTCGCGCCAGGCACAAAAATGGCCATCCGGCTGCAGATGGGTCCCATGCCCAAAGAGCCAGCAGGGAAAACTATGCCTTGTTCTAAAGCTCTTTGGGAACCGCTTGCGTAGCCCCACAGACCTGGGGGCTGTGGGCTTTCCTGCTGCCTTCAGCCTCAAAGCCACCCTTTCCCACTTGGCGCCGGGCCAGGCACAAAAACGGCCATACAGCTGGAGATGGGTCCCCTGCCAAAAGAGCCAGCAGGGAAAACTATGCCTTGTTCTAAAGCTCTTTGGGAACCGCTTGCGTAGCCCCACAGACCTGGGGTCTGCGGGCTTTCCTGCTGCCTTCAGCCTCAAAGCCACCCTTTCCCACTACGCACCGCGCCAGGCCCAAAAATGGCCATACGGCTGGAAATGGGTCCCCCGCCCAAAGAGCCAGCAGGGAAAAATATGCCTTGTTCTAAAGCTCTTTGGGAACCGCTTGCGTAGCCCCACAGACCTGGGGGCTGCGGGCTTTCCTGCTGCCTTCAGCCTCAAAACCACCCTTTCCCACTACGCACCGCGACAGGCATAAAAATAGCCATACGGCTGGAGATGGGTCCCCCGCCCAAAGAGCCATCAGGGAAAACTATGCCTTGTTCTAAAGCTCTTTGGGAACCGCTTGCGTAGCCCCACAGACCTGGGGGCTGCGGGCTTTCCTGTTGCCTTCAGACTCGACACCACCCTTTCCCACTTGGCGCTGCGCCAGGCCCAAAAATGGCCATACGGCTGGAGATGGGTCCCCCGCCCAAAGAGCCAGCAGGGAAAACTATGCCTTGTTCTAAAGCTCTTTGGGAACCGCTTGCGTTGTCCCACAGACCTGGGGGCTACAGGCTTTGCTGCTTCCTTCAGCCTCAAAACCACCCTTTCCCACTTGGCGCCGCGCCAGGCACAAAAATGGCCATATGGCTGGAGATGGGTCCCCTACCCAAGGAGCCAGCAGGGAAAACTATGCCTTGTTCTAAAGCTCTTTGGGAACCGCTTGCTTGGCCCCACAGACCTGGGGTCTGCGGGCTTTCCTGCTGCCTTCAGCCTCGACACCACCCTTTCCCACTTGGCGTCGCGCCAGGCACAAAAATGGCCATACGGCTGGAGATGGGTCCCCTGCCAAAAGAGACAACAGGGAAAACTATGCCTTGTTCTAAAGCTCTTTGGGAACCGCTTGCGTAGCCCCACAGACCTGGGGGCTGCGGGCTTTCCTGCTGCCTTCAGCCTCAAAAACACCCTTTCCCACTTGGCGCCGGGCCAGGCACAAAAATGGCCATACGGCTGGAGATGGGTCCCCCGCCCAAAGAGCCAGCAGGGAAAACTATGCCTTGTTCTAAAGCTCTTTGGGAACCGCTTGCTTGGCCCCACAGACCTGGGGGCTGCAGGCTTTCATGCTGCCTTCAGCCTCAAAGCCACCCTTTCCCACTTGGCGCGGCGCCAGGCACAAAAATGGCCATACGGCTGGAGATGGGTCCCCTGCCAAAAGAGCCAGCAGGGAAAACTATGCCTTGTTCTAAAGCTCTTTGGGAACCGCTTGCGTAGCCCCACAGACCTGGGGTCTGCGGGCTTTCCTGCTGCCTTCAGCCTCAAAACCACCCTTTCCCACTACGCACCGCGCCAGGCCCAAAAATGGCCATACGGCTGGAGATGGGTCCCCCGCCCAAAGAGCCAGCAGGGAAAACTATGCCTTGTTCTAAAGCTCTTTGGGAACCGCTTGCGTAGCCCCACAGACCTGGGGGCTGCAGGCTTTGCTGCTTCCTTCAGCCTCAAAACCACCCTTTCCCACTTGGCGCCGCGACAGGCACAAAAATGGCCATATGGCTGGAGATGGGTCCCCTACCCAAGGAGCCATCAGGGAAAACTATGCCTTGTTCTAAAGCTCTTTGGGAACCGCTTGCTTGGCCCCACAGACCTGGGGTCTGCGGGCTTTCCTGCTGCCTTCAGCCTCGACACCACCCTTTCCCACTTGGCTCCGCGACAGGCACAAAAATGGCCATACGGCTGGATGATGGGTCCCCCGCCCAAAGAGCCATCAGGGAAAACTATGCCTTGTTCTAAAGCTCTTTGGGAACCGCTTGCGTAGCCCCACAGAGCTGGGGGCTGCGGGCTTTCCTGCTGCCTTCAGCCTCAAAACCACCCTTTCCCCCCTCCCCCCCCCCCCCCCCCCAAAACCACCCTTTCCCACTACGCACCGCGCCAGGCACAAAAATGGCCATAGGGCTGGAGATGGGTCCCATGCCCAAAGAGCCAGCAGGGAAAACTATGCCTTGTTCTAAAGCTCTTTGTGAACCGGTTGCGTAGCCCCACAGACCTGGGGGCTGCAGGCTCTCCTGCTGCCTTCAGCCTCGACAACACCCTTTCCCACTTGGCGCCGCGCTAGGCACAAAAATGGCCTATGGCTGGAGATGGGTCTCCCGCCCAAAGAGCCAGCAGGGAAAACTATGCCTTGTTCTAAAGCTCTTTGGGAACCGCTTGCGTAGCCCCACAGACCTGGGGGCTGCGGGCTTTCCTGCTGCCTTCAGCCTCGACAGCACCCTTCCCCACTTGGCACTGCGCCAGGCACAAAAATGGCCTATGCCTGGAGATGGGTCCCCCGCCCAGAGAGGCAGAGGGATAATTATGCCTTGTTCTAAAGCTCTTTGGGAACCGCTTGCATAGCCCCACAGACCTGGGGGCTGCGGGCTTTCCTGCTGCCTTCAGCCTCAAAGCCACCCTTTCCCACTTGGCGCCGCGCCAGGCTCAAAAATGGCCTATGGCTGGAGATGGGTCCCCTGCCAAAGGAGCCAGCAGGGAAAACTATGCCTTGTTCTAAAGCTCTTTGGGAACCGCTTGCGTAGCCTGACAGACCTGGGGGCTGCTGTCTTTCCTGCTGCCTTCAGCCTCAACACCACCCTTTCCCACTTGGCGTCGCGCCAGGCACAAAAATGGCCATAGGGCTGGAGATGGGTCCCGCGCCCAAATAGCCAGCAGGGAAAACTATGCTTTGTTCTAAAGCTCTTTGGGAACCGCTTGCGTAGCCCCACAGACCTGGGGGCTGCAGGCTTTCCTGTTGCCTTCAGCCTCAAAACCACCCTTTCCCACCTGGCGCCGCACCAGGCACAAAAATGGCCATACGGCTGGAGATGGGTCCCCCGCCCAAAGAGCCAGCAGGGAAAACTATGCCTTGTTCTAAAGCTCTTTGTGAACCTCTTGCGTAGCCCCAGAGACCTGGGGGCTGCAGGCTTTCCTGCTGCCTTCAGCCTCAAAGCCACCCTTTCCCACTTGGCGCCGGGCCAGGCACAAAAATGGCCATACGGCTGGAGATGGGTCCCCTCCCAAAAGAGCCAGCAGGGAAAACTATGCCTTGTTCTAAAGCTCTTTGGGAACCGCTTGCGTAGCCCCACAGACCTGGGGGCTGCGGGCTTTCCTGCTGCCTTCAGCCTCAAAACCACCCTTTCCCACTTGGTGCCGCGCCAGGCACAAAAATGGCCATACGGCTGGAGATGGGTCCCCCGCCCAAAGAGCCAGCAGGGAAAACTATGCCTTGTTCTAAAGCTCTTTGGGAACCGCTTGCGTAGCCCCACAGACCTGGGGGCTGCAGGCTCTCTTGCTGCCTTCAGCCTCAACAACACCCTTTCCCACTTGACGCCGCGCTAGGCACAAAAATGGCCTATGGCTGGAGATGGGTCTCCCGCCCAAAGAGCCAGCAGGGAAAACTATGTTTGTTCTAAAGCTCTTTGGGAACCGCTTGCGTAGCCTCACAGACCTGGGGGCTGCTGTCTTTCCTGCTGCCTTCAGCCTCGACACCAACCTTTCCCACTTGGCGTCGCGCCAGGCACAAAAATGGCCATCCGGCTGGAGATGGGTCCCATGCCCAAAGAGCCAGCAGGGAAAACTATGCCTTGTTCTAAAGCTCTTTGGGAACCGCTTGCGTAACCTCACAGACCTGGGGGCTGCTGTCTTTCCTGCTGCCTTCAGCCTCGACACCACCCTTTCCCACTTGGCTTCGCGCCAGGCACAAAAATGGCCATCCAGCTGGAGATGGGTCCCATGCCCAAAGAGCCAGCAGGGAAAACTATGCCTTGTTCTAAAGCTCTTTGGGAACCGCTTGCGTAGCCCCACAGACCTGGGGGCTGCGGGCTTTCCTGCTGCCTTCAGCCTCGACAGCACCCTTCCCCACTTGGCACTGCGCCAGGCACAAAAATGGCCTATGCCTGGAGATGGGTCCCCCGCCCAGAGAGCCAGAGGGAAAATTATGCCTTGTTCTAAAGCTCTTTGGGAACCGCTTGCGTAGCCCCACAGACCTGGGGGCTGCGGGCTTTCCTGCTGCCTTCAGCCTCAAAGCCACCCTTTCCCACTTGGCGCCGCGCCAGGCACAAAAATGGCCTATGGCTGGAGATGGGTCCCCTGCCAAAGGAGCCAGCAGAGAAAACTATGCCTTGTTCTAAAGCTCTTTGGGAACCGCTTGCGTAGCCTCACAGACCTGGGGGCTGCTGTCTTTCCTGCTGCCTTCAGCCTCGACAACACCCTTTCCAACTTGGCGTCGCGCCAGGCACAAAAATGGCCATACGGCTGGAGATGGGTCCCGCGCCCAAAGAGCCAGCAGGGAAAACTATGCCTTGTTCTAAAGCTCTTTGTGAACCTCTTGCGTAGCCCCAGAGACCTGGGGGCTGCAGGCTTTCCTGCTGCCTTCAGCCTCAAAGCCACCCTTTCCCACTTGGCGCCGGGCCAGGCACAAAAATGGCCATACGGCTGGAGATGGGTCCCCTCCCAAAAGAGCCAGCAGGGAAAACTATGCCTTGTTCTAAAGCTCTTTGGGAACCGCTTGCGTAGCCCCACAGACCTGGGGGCTGCGGGCTTTCCTGCTGCCTTCAGCCTCAAAACCACCCTTTCCCACTACGCACCGCGCCAGGCCCAAAAATGGCCATACGGCTGGAGATGGGTCCCCCGCCCAAAGAGCCAGCAGGGAAAACTATGCCTTGTTCTAAAGCTCTTTGGGAACCGCTTGCGTAGCCCCACAGACCTGGGGGCTGCGGGCTTTCCTGCTGCCTTCAGCCTCAAAACCACCCTTTCCCACTACGCACCGCGACAGGCATAAAAATAGCCATACGGCTGGAGATGGGTCCCCCGCCCAAAGAGCCAGCAGGGAAAACTATGCCTTGTTCTAAAGCTCTTTGGGAACCGCTTGCGTAGCCCCACAGACCTGGGGGCTGCGGGCTTTCCTGTTGCCTTCAGACTGGACACCACCCTTTCCCACTTGGCGCTGCGCCAGGCACAAAAATGGTCATACGGCTGGAGATGGGTCCCACGCCCAAAGAGCCAGCAGGGAAAACTATGCCTTGTTCTAAAGCTCTTTGGGAACCGCTTGCGTAGCCCCACAGACCTGGGGGCTGCAGGCTTTGCTGCTTCCTTCAGCCTCAAAACCACCCTTTCCCACTTGGCGCCGCGCCAGGCACAAAAATGGCCATATGGCTGGAGATGGGTCCCCTACCCAAGGAGCCAGCAGAGAAAACTATGCCTTGTTCTAAAGTTCTTTGGGAACCGCTTGCGTAGCCCCACAGACCTGGGGGCTGCGGGCTTTCCTGCTGCCTTCAGCCTCAAAACCACCCTTTCCCACTTGGCGCCGCGCCAGGCACAAAAATGGCCATAGGGCTGGAGATGGGTCCCCCGCCCAAAGAGCCAGCAGGGAAAACTATGCCTTGTTCTAAAGCTCTTTGGGAACCGCTTGCGTAGCCCCAGAGACCTGGGGGCTGCAGGCTCTCTTGCTGCCTTCAGCCTCAACAACGCCCTTTCCCACTTCACGCCGCGCTAGGCACAAAAATGGCCTATGGCTGGAGATGGGTCCCCTCCCAAAAGAGCCAGCAGGGAAAACTATGCCTTGTTCTAAAGCTCTTTGGGAATCCCTTGCGTGGCCGCACAGACGTGGGGGCTGCGGGCTTTCCTGCTGCCTTCAGCCTCAAAGCCACCCTTTCCCACTTTGCGCCGCGCCAGGCTCAAAAATGGCCTATGGCTGGAGATGGGTCCCCCGCCCAAAGAGCCAGCAGGGAAAAATATGCCTTGTTCTAAAGCTCTTTGGGAACCGCTTGCGTAGGCCCACAGACCTGGGGGCTGCAGGCTTTCCTGCTGCCTTCAGCCTCGACACCACCCTTTCCCACTTGGCGCCGCGCCAGGCACAAAAATGGCCTATGGCTGGAGATGCGTCCCATGCCCAAAGAGACAGCAAGGAAAACTATGCCTTGTTCTAAAGCTCTTTGGGAACCGCTTGCGTAGCCCCACAGACCTGGGGGCTGCAGGCTTTCCTGCTTCCTTCAGCCTCAAAACACCCCTTTCCCACTAGGCACCGCGCCAGGCACTAAAATGGCCATACGGCTGGAGTTGGGTCCCCTCCCAAAAGAGACAACAGGGAAAACTATGCCTTGTTCTAAAGCTCTTTGGGAACCGCTTGCGTAGCCCCACAGACCTGGGGGCTGCTGTCTTTCCTGCTGCCTTCAGCCTCAAAACCACCCTTTCCCACTTGGCGTCGCGCCAGGCACAAAAATGGCCATCCGGCTGGAGATGGGTCCCATGCCCAAAGAACAAGCAGGGAAAACTATGCCTTGTTCTAAAGCTCTTTGGGAACCGCTTGCGTAGCCCCACAGACCTGGGGGCTGTGGGCTTTCCTGCTGCCTTCAGCCTCAAAGCCACCCTTTCCCACTTGGCGCCGGGCCAGGCACAAAAACGGCCATACGGCTGGAGATGGGTCCCCTGCCAAAAGAGCCAGCAGGGAAAACTATCCCTTGTTCTAAAGCTCTTTGGGAACCGCTTGCGTAGCCCCACAGACCTGGGGTCTGCGGGCTTTCCTGCTGCCTTCAGCCTCAAAACCACCCTTTCCCACTACGCACCGCGCCAGGCCCAAAAATGGCCATACGGCTGGAGATGGGTCCCCCGCCCAAAGAGCCAGCAGGGAAAACTATGCCTTGTTCTAAAGCTCTTTGGGAACCGCTTGCGTAGCCCCACAGACCTGGGGGCTGCGGGCTTTCCTGCTGCCTTCAGACTCGACACCACCCTTTCCCACTTGGCGCCGCGCCAGGCACAAAAATGGTCATACGGCTGGAGATGGGTCCCCCGCCCAAAGAGCCAGCAGGGAAAACTATGCCTTGTTCTAAAGCTCTTTGGGAACCGCTTGCGTAGCCCCACAGACCTGGGGGCTGCAGGCTTTGCTGCTTCCTTCAGCCTCAAAACCACCCTTTCCCACTTGGCGCCGCGCCAGGCACAAAAATGGCTATATGGCTGGAGATGGGTCCCCTACCCAAGGAGCCAGCAGGGAAAACTATGCCGTGTTCTAAAGCTCTTTGGGAACCGCTTGCTTGGCCCCACAGACCTGGGGTCTGCGGGCTTTCCTGCTGCCTTCAGCCTCGACACCACCCTTTCCCACTTGGCGTCGCGACAGGCACAAAAATGGCCATCCGGCTGCAGATGGGTCCCATGCCCAAAGAGCCAGCAGGGAAAACTATGCCTTGTTCTAAAGCTCTTTGGGAACCGCTTGCGTAGCCCCACAGACCTGGGGGCTGTGGGCTTTCCTGCTGCCTTCAGCCTCGACACCACCCTTTCCCACTTGGCGCCGGGCCAGGCACAAAAACGGCCATACGGCTGGAGATGGGTCCCCTGCCAAAAGAGCCAGCAGGGAAAACTATGCCTTGTTCTAAAGGTCTTTGGGAACCGCTTGCGTAGCCCCACAGACCTGGGGTCTGCGGGCTTTCCTGCTGCCTTCAGCCTCAAAACCACCCTTTCCCACTACGCACCGCGCCAGGCCCAAAAATGGCCATACGGCTGGAAATGGGTCCCCCGCCCAAAGAGCCAGCAGGGAAAACTATGCCTTGTTCTAAAGCTCTTTGGGAACCGCTTGCGTAGCCCCACAGACCTGGGGGCTGCGGGCTTTCCTGCTGCCTTCAGCCTCAAAACCACCCTTTCCCACTACGCACCGCGACAGGCATAAAAATAGCCATACGGCTGGAGATGGGTCCCCCGCCCAAAGAGCCAGCAGGGAAAACTATGCCTTGTTCTAAAGCTCTTTGGGAACCGCTTGCGTAGCCCCACAGACCTGGGGGCTGCAGGCTTTGCTGCTTCCTTCAGCCTCAAAACCACCCTTTCCCACTTGGCGCCGGGCCAGGCACAAAAATGGCCATATGGCTGGAGATGGGTCCCCCGCCCAAGGAGCCAGCAGGGAAAACTATGCCTTGTTCTAAAGCTCTTTGGGAACCGCTTGCTTGGCCCCACAGACCTGGGGTCTGCGGGCTTTCCTGCTGCCTTCAGCCTCGACACCACCCTTTCCCACTTGGCGTCGCGCCAGGCACAAAAATGGCCATACGGCTGGAGATGGGTCCCCTGCCAAAAGAGACAACAGGGAAAACTATGCCTTGTTCTAAAGCTCTTTGGGAACCGCTTGCGTAGCCCCACAGACCTGGGGGCTGCGGGCTTTCCTGCTGCCTTCAGCCTCAAAAACACCCTTTCCCACTTGGCGCCGGGCCAGGCACAAAAATGGCCATACGGCTGGAGATGGGTCCCCCGCCCAAAGAGCCAGCAGGGAAAACTATGCCTTGTTCTAAAGCTCTTTGGGAACCGCTTGCGTAGCCCCACAGACCTGGGGGCTGCAGGCTTTCATGCTGCCTTCAGCCTCAAAGCCACCCTTTCCCACTTGGCGCCGCGCCAGGCACAAAAATGGCCATACGGCTGGAGATGGGTCCCCTGCCAAAAGAGCCAGCAGGGAAAACTATGCCTTGTTCTAAAGCTCTTTGGGAACCGCTTGCGTAGCCCCACAGACCTGGGGGCTGCGGGCTTTCCTGCTGCCTTCAGCCTCAAAAACACCCTTTCCCACTACGCACCGCGCCAGGCCCAAAAATGGCCATACGGCTGGAGATGGGTCCCCCGCCCAAAGAGCCAGCAGGGAAAACTATGCCTTGTTCTAAAGCTCTTTGGGAACCGCTTGCGTAGCCCCACAGACCTGGGGGCTGCAGGCTTTGCTGCTTCCTTCAGCCTCAAAACCACCCTTTCCCACTTGGCGCCGCGCCAGGCACAAAAATGGCCATATGGCTGGAGATGGGTCCCCTACCCAAGGAGCCAGCAGGGAAAACTATGCCTTGTTCTAAAGCTCTTTGGGAACCGCTTGCTTGGCCCCACAGACCTGGGGTCTGCGGGCTTTCCTGCTGCCTTCAGCCTCGACACCACCCTTTCCCACTTGGCGCCGCGCCAGGCACAAAAATGGCCATACAGCTGGAGATGGGTCCCCTGCCAAAAGAGACAACAGGGAAAACTATGCCTTGTTCTAAAGCTCTTTGGGAACCGCTTGCGTAGCCCCAGAGACCTGGGGGCTGCGGGCTTTCCTGCTGCCTTCAGCCTCAAAACCACCCTTTCCCACTACGCACCGCGCCAGGCACAAAAATGGCCATAGGGCTGGAGATGGGTCCCATGCCCAAAGAGCCAGCAGGGAAAACTATGCCTTGTTCTAAAGCTCTTTGGGAACCGCTTGCGTAGCCCCACAGACCTGGGGGCTGCAGGCTCTCCTGCTGCCTTCAGCCTCGACAACACCCTTTCCCACTTGGCGCCGCGCTAGGCACAAAAATGGCCTATGGCTGGAGATGGGTCTCCCGCCCAAAGAGCCAGCAGGGAAAACTATGCCTTGTTCTAAAGCTCTTTGGGAACCGCTTGCGTAGCCCCACAGACCTGGGGGCTGCGGGCTTTCCTGCTGCCTTCAGCCTCGACAGCACCCTTCCCCACTTGGCACTGCGCCAGGCACAAAAATGGCCTATGCCTGGAGATGGGTCCCCCGCCCAGAGAGCCAGAGGGAAAATTATGCCTTGTTCTAAAGCTCTTTGGGAACCGCTTGCATAGCCCCACAGACCTGGGGGCTGCGGGCTTTCCTGCTGCCTTCAGCCTCAAAGCCACCCTTTCCCACTTGGCGCCGCGCCAGGCTCAAAAATGGCCTATGGCTGGAGATGGGTCCCCTGCCAAAGGAGCCAGCAGGGAAAACTATGCCTTGTTCTAAAGCTCTTTGGGAACCGCTTGCGTAGCCTGACAGACCTGGGGGCTGCTGTCTTTCCTGCTGCCTTCAGCCTCGACACCACCCTTTCCCACTTGGCGTCGCGCCAGGCACAAAAATGGCCATAGGGCTGGAGATGGGTCCCGCGCCCAAATAGCCAGCAGGGAAAACTATGCTTTGTTCTAAAGCTCTTTGGGAACCGCTTGCGTAGCCCCACAGACCTGGGGGCTGCAGGCTTTCCTGTTGCCTTCAGCCTCAAAACCACCCTTTCCCACCTGGCGCCGCACCAGGCACAAAAATGGCCATTCGGCTGGAGATGGGTTCCACGCCCAAAGAGCCAGCAGGGAAAACTATGCCTTGTTCTAAAGCTCTTTGTGAACCTCTTGCGTAGCCCCAGAGACCTGGGGGCTGCAGGCTTTCCTGCTGCCTTCAGCCTCAAAGCCACCCTTTCCCACTTGGCGCTGGGCCAGGCACAAAAATGGCCATACGGCTGGAGATGGGTCCCCTCCCAAAAGAGCCAGCAGGGAAAACTATGCCTTGTTCTAAAGCTCTTTGGGAACCGCTTGCGTAGCCCCACAGACCTGGGGGCTGCGGGCTTTCCTGCTGCCTTCAGCCTCAAAACCACCCTTTCCCACTAGGTGCCGCGCCAGGCACAAAAATGGCCATACGGCTGGAGATGGGTCCCCCGCCCAAAGAGCCAGCAGAGAAAACTATGCCTTGTTCTAAAGCTCTTTGGGAACCGCTTGCGTAGCCCCACAGACCTGGGGGCTGCAGGCTCTCTTGCTGCCTTCAGCCTCAACAACACCCTTTCCCACTTGACGCCGCGCTAGGCACAAAAATGGCCTATTGCTGGAGATGGGTCTCCCGCCCAAAGAGCCAGCAGGGAAAACTATGTTTGTTCTAAAGCTCTTTGGGAACCGCTTGCGTAGCCTCACAGACCTGGGGGCTGCTGTCTTTCCTGCTGCCTTCAGCCTCGACACCAACCTTTCCCACTTGGCGTCGCGCCAGGCACAAAAATGGCCATCCGGCTGGAGATGGGTCCCATGCCCAAAGAGCCAGCAGGGAAAACTATGCCTTGTTCTAAAGCTCTTTGGGAACCGCTTGCGTAGCCCCACAGACCTGGGGGCTGTGGGCTTTCCTGCTGCCTTCAGCCTCGACAGCACCCTTTCCCACTTGGCGCCGGGCCAGGCACAAAAATGGCCATACGGCTGGAGATGGGTCCCCTCCCAAAAGAGCCAGCAGGGAAAACTATGCCTTGTTCTAAAGCTCTTTGGGAACCGCTTGCGTAGCCCCACAGACCTGGGGGCTGCGGGCTTTCCTGCTGCCTTCAGCCTCAAAACCACCCTTTCCCACTACGCACCGCGCCAGGCACAAAAATGGCCATACGGCTGGAGATGGGTCCCCCGCCGAAAGAGCCAGCAGGAAAAACTATGCGTTGTTCTAAAGCTCTTTGGGAACCGCTTGCGTAGCCCCACAGACCTGGGGGCTGCAGGCTCTCCTGCTGCCTTCAGCCTCGACAACACGCTTTCCCACTTGGCGCCGCGCTAGGCACAAAAATGGCCTATGGCTGGAGATGGGTCTCCCCCCCAAAGAGCCAGCAGGGAAAACTATGCCTTGTTCTAAAACTCTTTGGGAACCGCTTGCGTAGCCTCACAGACCTGGGGGCTGCTGTCTTTCCTGCTGCCTTCAGCCTCGACACCACCCTTTCCCACTTGGCTTCGCGCCAGGCACAAAAATGGCCATCCAGCTGGAGATGGGTCCCATGCCCAAAGAGCCAGCAGGGAAAACTATGCCTTGTTCTAAAGCTCTTTGGGAACCGCTTGCGTAGCCCCACAGACCTGGGGGCTGCGGGCTTTCCTGCTGCCTTCAGCCTCGACAGCACCCTTCCCCACTTGGCACTGCGCCAGGCACAAAAATGGCCCATGCCTGGAGATGGGTCCCCCGCCCAGAGAGCCAGAGGGAAAATTATGCCTTGTTCTAAAGCTCTTTGGGAACCGCTTGCGTAGCCCCACAGACCTGGGGGCTGCGGGCTTTCCTGCTGCCTTCAGCCTCAAAGCCACCCTTTCCCACTTGGCGCCGCGCCAGGCACAAAAATGGCCTATGGCTGGAGATGGGTCCCCTGCCAAAGGAGCCAGCAGAGAAAACTATGCCTTGTTCTAAAGCTCTTTGGGAACCGCTTGCGTAGCCTCACAGACCTGGGGGCTGCTGTCTTTCCTGCTGCCTTCAGCCTCGACAACACCCTTTCCCACTTGGCGTCGCGCCAGGCACAAAAATGGCCATAGGGCTGGAGATGGGTCCCGCGCCCAAAGAGCCAGCAGGGAAAACTATGCCTTGTTCTAAAGCTCTTTGTGAACCTCTTGCGTAGCCCCAGAGACCTGGGGGCTGCAGGCTTTCCTGCTGCCTTCAGCCTCAAAGCCACCCTTTCCCACTTGGCGCCGGGCCAGGCACAAAAATGGCCATACGGCTGGAGATGGGTCCCCTCCCAAAAGAGCCAGCAGGGAAAACTATGCCTTGTTCTAAAGCTCTTTGGGAACCGCTTGCGTAACCCCACAGACCTGGGGGCTGCGGGCTTTCCTGCTGCCTTCAGCCTCAAAACCACCCTTTCCCACTACGCACCGCGCCAGGCCCAAAAATGGCCATACGGCTGGAGATGGGTCCCCCGCCCAAAGAGCCAGCAGGGAAAACTATGCCTTGTTCTAAAGCTCTTTGGGAACCGCTTGCGTAGCCCCACAGACCTGGGGGCTGCGGGCTTTCCTGCTGCCTTCAGCCTCAAAACCACCCTTTCCCACTACGCACCGCGACAGGCATAAAAATAGCCATACGGCTGGAGATGGGTCCCCCGCCCAAAGAGCCAGCAGGGAAAACTATGCCTTGTTCTAAAGCTCTTTGGGAACCGCTTGCGTAGCCCCACAGACCTGGGGGCTGCGGGCTTTCCTGTTGCCTTCAGACTGGACACCACCCTTTCCCACTTGGCGCTGCGCCAGGCACAAAAATGGTCATACGGCTGGAGATGGGTCCCACGCCCAAAGAGCCAGCAGGGAAAACTATGCCTTGTTCTAAAGCTCTTTGGGAACCGCTTGCGTAGCCCCACAGACCTGGGAGCTGCAGGCTTTGCTGCTTCCTTCAGCCTCAAAACCACCCTTTCCCACTTGGCGCCGCGCCAGGCACAAAAATGGCCATATGGCTGGAGATGGGTCCCCTACCCAAGGAGCCAGCAGGGAAAACTATGCCTTGTTCTAAAGCTCTTTGGGAACCGCTTGCTTGGCCCCACAGACCTGGGGTCTGCGGGCTTTCCTGCTGCCTTCAGCCTCGACACCACCCTTTCCCACTTGGCGCCGGGCCAGGCACAAAAATGGCCATACGGCTGGAGATGGGTCCCCTGCCAAAAGAGACAACAGGGAAAACTATGCCTTGTTCTAAAGCTCTTTGGGAACCGCTTGCGTAGCCCCACAGACCTGGGGGCTGCAGGCTTTCCTGCTGCCTTCAGCCTCAAAGCCACCCTTTCCCACTTGGCGCCGGGCCAGGCACAAAAATGGCCATACGGCTGGAGATGGGTCCCCCGCCCAAAGAGCCAGCAGTGAAAACTATGCCTTGTTCTAAAGCTCTTTGGGAACCGCTTGCTTGGCCCCACAGACCTGGGGGCTGCGGGCTTTCCTGCTGCCTTCAGCCTCAAAACCACCCTTTCCCACTACGCACCGCGCCAGGCTCAAAAATGGCCATACGGCTGGAGATGGGTCCCCCGCCCAAGGAGCCAGCAGGGAAAACTATGCCTTGTTCTAAAGCTCTTTGGGAACCGCTTGCGTAGCCCCACAGACCTGGGGTCTGCGGGCTTTCCTGCTGCCTTCAGCCTCAAAACCACCCTTTCCCACTACGCACCGCGACAGGCATAAAAATAGCCATACGGCTGGAGATGGGTCCCCCGCCCAAAGAGCCAGCAGGGAAAACTATGCCTTGTTCTAAAGCTCTTTGGGAACCGCTTGCGTAGCCCCACAGACCTGGGGGCTGCGGGCTTTCCTGTTGCCTTCAGACTCGACACCACCCTTTCCCACTTGGCGCTGCGCCAGGCACAAAAATGGCCATACGGCTGGAGATGGGTCCCCCGCCCAAAGAACAAGCAGGGAAAACTATGCCTTGTTCTAAAGCTCTTTGAGAACCGCTTGCGTAGCCCCACAGACCTGGGGGCTGCAGGCTTTGCTGCTTCCTTCAGCCTCAAAACCACCCTTTCCCACTTGGCGCCGCGCCAGGCACAAAAATGGCCATATGGCTGGAGATGGGTCCCCTACCCAGGGAGCCAGCAGGGAAAACTATGCCTTGTTCTAAAGCTCTTTGGGAACCGCTTGCTTGGCCCCACAGACCTGGGGTCTGCGGGCTTTCCTGCTGCCTTCAGCCTCAAAGCCACCCTTTCCCACTTGGCGCCGGGCCAGGCACAAAAATGGCCATACGGCTGGAGATGGGTCCCCCGCCCAAAGAGCCAGCAGGGAAAACTATGCCTTGTTCTAAAGCTCTTTGGGAACCGCTTGCGTAGCCCCACAGACCTGGGGGCTGCAGGCTCTCCTGCTGCCTTCAGCCTCGACAACACCCTTTCCCACTTGGCGCCGCGCTAGGCACAAAAATGGCCTATGGCTGGAGATGGGTCTCCCGCCCAAAGAGCCAGCAGGGAAAACTATGCCTTGTTCTAAAACTCTTTGGGAACCGCTTGCGTAGCCTGACAGACCTGGGGGCTGCTGTCTTTCCTGCTGCCTTCAGCCTCGACACCACCCTTTCCCACTTGGCTTCGCGCCAGTCACAAAAATGTCCATCCGGCTGGAGATGGGTCCCATGCCCAAAGAGCCAGCAGGGAAAACTATGCCTTGTTCTAAAGCTCTTTGGGAACCGCTTGCGTAGCCCCACAGACCTGGGGGCTGCGGGCTTTCCTGCTGCCTTCAGCCTCGACAGCACCCTTCCCCACTTGGCACTGCGCCAGGCACAAAAATGGCCTATGCCTGGAGATGGGTCCCCCGCCCAGAGAGCCAGAGGGAAAATTATGCCTTGTTCTAAAGCTCTTTGGGAACCGCTTGCATAGCCCCACAGACCTGGGGGCTGCGGGCTTTCCTGCTGCCTTCAGCCTCAAAACCACCCTTTCCCACTTGGCGCCGCGCCAGGCTCAAAAATGGCCTATGGCTGGAGATGGGTCCCCTGCCAAAGGAGCCAGCAGGGAAAACTATGCCTTGTTCTAAAGCTCTTTGGGAACCGCTTGCGTAGCCTGACAGACCTGGGGGCTGCTGTCTTTCCTGCTGCCTTCAGCCTCAACAACACCCTTTCCCACTTGGCGTCGCGCCAGGCACAAAAATGGCCATAGGGCTGGAGATGGGTCCCGCGCCCAAATAGCCAGCAGGGAAAACTATGCCTTGTTCTAAAGCTCTTTGGGAACCGCTTGCGTAGCCCCACAGACCTGGGGGCTGTGGGCTTTCCTGCTGCCTTCAGCCTCAAAACCACCCTTTCCCACTTGGCGCCGCGCCAGGCACAAAAATGGCCATATGGCTGGAGATGGGTCCCCTACCCAGGGAGCCAGCAGGGAAAACTATGCCTTGTTCTAAAGCTCTTTGGGAACCGCTTGCTTGGCCCCACAGACCTGGGGTCTGCGGGCTTTCCTGCTGCCTTCAGCCTCGACACCACCCTTTCCCACTTGGCGCCGGGCCAGGCACAAAAATGGCCATACGGCTGGAGATGGGTCCCCTGCCAAAAGAGACAACAGGGAAAACTATGCCTTGTTCTAAAGCTCTTTGGGAACCGCTTGCGTAGCCCCACAGACCTGGGGGCTGCGGGCTTTCCTGCTGCCTTCAGCCTCAAAAACACCCTTTCCCACTTGGCGCCGGGCCAGGCACAAAAATGGCCATACGGCTGGAGATGGGTCCCCCGCCCAAAGAGCCAGCAGGGAAAACTATGCCTTGTTCTAAAGCTCTTTGGGAACCGCTTGCTTGGCCCCACAGACCTGGGGGCTGCAGGCTTTCCTGCTGCCTTCAGCCTCAAAGCCACCCTTTCCCACTTGGCGCCGGGCCAGGCACAAAAATGGCCATACGGCTGGAGATGGGTCCCATGCCAAAAGAGCCAGCAGGGAAAACTATGCCTTGTTCTAAAGCTCTTTGGGAACCGCTTGCGTAGCCCCACAGACCTGGGGTCTGCGGGCTTTCCTGCTGCCTTCAGCCTCAAAACCACCCTTTCCCACTACGCACCGCGCCAGGCCCAAAAATGGCCATACGGCTGGAGATGGGTCCCCCGCCCAAAGAGCCAGCAGGGAAAACTATGCCTTGTTCTAAAGCTCTTTGGGAACCGCTTGCGTAGCCCCACAGACCTGGGGGCTGCGGGCTTTCCTGTTGCCTTCAGACTCGACACCACCCTTTCCCACTACGCACCGCGCCAGGCACAAAAATGGCCATACGGCTGGAGATGGGTCCCCCGCCCAAAGAACAAGCAGGGAAAACTATGCCTTGTTCTAAAGCTCTTTGGGAACCGCTTGCGTAGCCCCACAGACCTGGGGGCTGCAGGCTTTGCTGCTTCCTTCAGCCTCAAAACCACCCTTTCCCACTTGGCGCCGCGCCAGGCACAAAAATGGCCATATGGCTGGAGATGGGTCCCCTGCCCAAGGAGCCAGCAGGGAAAACTATGCCTTGTTCTAAAGCTCTTTGGGAACCGCTTGCTTGGCCCCACAGACCTGGGGTCTGCGGGCTTTCCTGCTGCCTTCAGCCTCGACAACACCCTTTCCCACCTGGCGCCGCGCTAGGCACAAAAATGGCCTATGGCTGGAGATGGGTCTCCCGCCCAAAGAGCCAGCAGGGAAAACTATGCCTTGTTCTAAAGCTCTTTGGGAACCGCTTGCGTAGCCCCACAGACCTGGGGGCTGCGGGCTTTCCTGTTGCCTTCAGACTGGACACCACCCTTTCCCACTTGGCGCTGCGCCAGGCACAAAAATGGTCATACGGCTGGAGATGGGTCCCACGCCCAAAGAGCCAGCAGGGAAAACTATGCCTTGTTCTAAAGCTCTTTGGGAACCGCTTGCGTAGCCCCACAGACCTGGGAGCTGCAGGCTTTGCTGCTTCCTTCAGCCTCAAAACCACCCTTTCCCACTTGGCGCCGCGCCAGGCACAAAAATGGCCATATGGCTGGAGATGGGTCCCCTACCCAAGGAGCCAGCAGGGAAAACTATGCCTTGTTCTAAAGCTCTTTGGGAACCGCTTGCTTGGCCCCACAGACCTGGGGTCTGCGGGCTTTCCTGCTGCCTTCAGCCTCGACACCACCCTTTCCCACTTGGCGCCGGGCCAGGCACAAAAATGGCCATACGGCTGGAGATGGGTCCCCTGCCAAAAGAGACAACAGGGAAAACTATGCCTTGTTCTAAAGCTCTTTGGGAACCGCTTGCGTAGCCCCACAGACCTGGGGGCTGCTGTCTTTCCTGCTGCCTTCAGCCTCAAAGCCACCCTTTCCCACTTGGCGCCGGGCCAGGCACAAAAATGGCCATACGGCTGGAGATGGGTCCCCCGCCCAAAGAGCCAGCAGGGAAAACTATGCCTTGTTCTAAAGCTCTTTGGGAACCGCTTGCTTGGCCCCACAGACCTGGGGGCTGCGGGCTTTCCTGCTGCCTTCAGCCTCAAAACCACCCTTTCCCACTACGCACCGCGCCAGGCTCAAAAATGGCCATACGGCTGGAGATGGGTCCCCCGCCCAAGGAGCCAGCAGGGAAAACTATGCCTTGTTCTAAAGCTCTTTGGGAACCGCTTGCGTAGCCCCACAGACCTGGGGTCTGCGGGCTTTCCTGCTGCCTTCAGCCTCAAAACCACCCTTTCCCACTACGCACCGCGACAGGCATAAAAATAGCCATACGGCTGGAGATGGGTCCCCCGCCCAAAGAGCCAGCAGGGAAAACTATGCCTTGTTCTAAAGCTCTTTGGGAACCGCTTGCGTAGCCCCACAGACCTGGGGGCTGCGGGCTTTCCTGTTGCCTTCAGACTCGACACCACCCTTTCCCACTTGGCGCTGCGCCAGGCACAAAAATGGCCATACGGCTGGAGATGGGTCCCCCGCCCAAAGAACAAGCAGGGAAAACTATGCCTTGTTCTAAAGCTCTTTGAGAACCGCTTGCGTAGCCCCACAGACCTGGGGGCTGCAGGCTTTGCTGCTTCCTTCAGCCTCAAAACCACCCTTTCCCACTTGGCGCCGCGCCAGGCACAAAAATGGCCATATGGCTGGAGATGGGTCCCCTACCCAGGGAGCCAGCAGGGAAAACTATGCCTTGTTCTAAAGCTCTTTGGGAACCGCTTGCTTGGCCCCACAGACCTGGGGTCTGCGGGCTTTCCTGCTGCCTTCAGCCTCAAAGCCACCCTTTCCCACTTGGCGCCGGGCCAGGCACAAAAATGGCCATACGGCTGGAGATGGGTCCCCCGCCCAAAGAGCCAGCAGGGAAAACTATGCCTTGTTCTAAAGCTCTTTGGGAACCGCTTGCGTAGCCCCACAGACCTGGGGGCTGCAGGCTCTCCTGCTGCCTTCAGCCTCGACAACACCCTTTCCCACTTGGCGCCGCGCTAGGCACAAAAATGGCCTATGGCTGGAGATGGGTCTCCCGCCCAAAGAGCCAGCAGGGAAAACTATGCCTTGTTCTAAAACTCTTTGGGAACCGCTTGCGTAGCCTGACAGACCTGGGGGCTGCTGTCTTTCCTGCTGCCTTCAGCCTCGACACCACCCTTTCCCACTTGGCTTCGCGCCAGTCACAAAAATGTCCATCCGGCTGGAGATGGGTCCCATGCCCAAAGAGCCAGCAGGGAAAACTATGCCTTGTTCTAAAGCTCTTTGGGAACCGCTTGCGTAGCCCCACAGACCTGGGGGCTGCGGGCTTTCCTGCTGCCTTCAGCCTCGACAGCACCCTTCCCCACTTGGCACTGCGCCAGGCACAAAAATGGCCTATGCCTGGAGATGGGTCCCCCGCCCAGAGAGCCAGAGGGAAAATTATGCCTTGTTCTAAAGCTCTTTGGGAACCGCTTGCATAGCCCCACAGACCTGGGGGCTGCGGGCTTTCCTGCTGCCTTCAGCCTCAAAACCACCCTTTCCCACTTGGCGCCGCGCCAGGCTCAAAAATGGCCTATGGCTGGAGATGGGTCCCCTGCCAAAGGAGCCAGCAGGGAAAACTATGCCTTGTTCTAAAGCTCTTTGGGAACCGCTTGCGTAGCCTGACAGACCTGGGGGCTGCTGTCTTTCCTGCTGCCTTCAGCCTCAACAACACCCTTTCCCACTTGGCGTCGCGCCAGGCACAAAAATGGCCATAGGGCTGGAGATGGGTCCCGCGCCCAAATAGCCAGCAGGGAAAACTATGCCTTGTTCTAAAGCTCTTTGGGAACCGCTTGCGTAGCCCCACAGACCTGGGGGCTGTGGGCTTTCCTGCTGCCTTCAGCCTCAAAACCACCCTTTCCCACTTGGCGCCGCGCCAGGCACAAAAATGGCCATATGGCTGGAGATGGGTCCCCTACCCAGGGAGCCAGCAGGGAAAACTATGCCTTGTTCTAAAGCTCTTTGGGAACCGCTTGCTTGGCCCCACAGACCTGGGGTCTGCGGGCTTTCCTGCTGCCTTCAGCCTCGACACCACCCTTTCCCACTTGGCGCCGGGCCAGGCACAAAAATGGCCATACGGCTGGAGATGGGTCCCCTGCCAAAAGAGACAACAGGGAAAACTATGCCTTGTTCTAAAGCTCTTTGGGAACCGCTTGCGTAGCCCCACAGACCTGGGGGCTGCGGGCTTTCCTGCTGCCTTCAGCCTCAAAAACACCCTTTCCCACTTGGCGCCGGGCCAGGCACAAAAATGGCCATACGGCTGGAGATGGGTCCCCCGCCCAAAGAGCCAGCAGGGAAAACTATGCCTTGTTCTAAAGCTCTTTGGGAACCGCTTGCTTGGCCCCACAGACCTGGGGGCTGCAGGCTTTCCTGCTGCCTTCAGCCTCAAAGCCACCCTTTCCCACTTGGCGCCGGGCCAGGCACAAAAATGGCCATACGGCTGGAGATGGGTCCCATGCCAAAAGAGCCAGCAGGGAAAACTATGCCTTGTTCTAAAGCTCTTTGGGAACCGCTTGCGTAGCCCCACAGACCTGGGGTCTGCGGGCTTTCCTGCTGCCTTCAGCCTCAAAACCACCCTTTCCCACTACGCACCGCGCCAGGCCCAAAAATGGCCATACGGCTGGAGATGGGTCCCCCGCCCAAAGAGCCAGCAGGGAAAACTATGCCTTGTTCTAAAGCTCTTTGGGAACCGCTTGCGTAGCCCCACAGACCTGGGGGCTGCGGGCTTTCCTGTTGCCTTCAGACTCGACACCACCCTTTCCCACTACGCACCGCGCCAGGCACAAAAATGGCCATACGGCTGGAGATGGGTCCCCCGCCCAAAGAACAAGCAGGGAAAACTATGCCTTGTTCTAAAGCTCTTTGGGAACCGCTTGCGTAGCCCCACAGACCTGGGGGCTGCAGGCTTTGCTGCTTCCTTCAGCCTCAAAACCACCCTTTCCCACTTGGCGCCGCGCCAGGCACAAAAATGGCCATATGGCTGGAGATGGGTCCCCTGCCCAAGGAGCCAGCAGGGAAAACTATGCCTTGTTCTAAAGCTCTTTGGGAACCGCTTGCTTGGCCCCACAGACCTGGGGTCTGCGGGCTTTCCTGCTGCCTTCAGCCTCGACAACACCCTTTCCCACCTGGCGCCGCGCTAGGCACAAAAATGGCCTATGGCTGGAGATGGGTCTCCCGCCCAAAGAGCCAGCAGGGAAAACTATGCCTTGTTCTAAAACTCTTTGGGAACCGCTTGCGTAGCCTGACAGACCTGGGGGCTGCTGTCTTTCCTGCTGCCTTCAGCCTCGACACCACCCTTTCCCACTTGGCTTCGCGCCAGGCACAAAAATGTCCATCCGGCTGGAGATGGGTCCCATGCCCAAAGAGCCAGCAGGGAAAACTATGCCTTGTTCTAAAGCTCTTTGGGAACCGCTTGCGTAGCCCCACAGACCTGGGGGCTGCGGGCTTTCCTGCTGCCTTCAGCCTCGACAGCACCCTTCCCCACTTGGCACTGCGCCAGGCACAAAAATGGCCTATGCCTGGAGATGGGTCCCCCGCCCAGAGAGCCAGAGGGAAAATTATGCCTTGTTCTAAAGCTCTTTGGGAACCGCTTGCATAGCCCCACAGACCTGGGGGCTGCGGGCTTTCCTGCTGCCTTCAGCCTCAAAACCACCCTTTCCCACTTGGCGCCGCGCCAGGCTCAAAAATGGCCTATGGCTGGAGATGGGTCCCCTGCCAAAGGAGCCAGCAGGGAAAACTATGCCTTGTTCTAAAGCTCTTTGGGAACCGCTTGCGTAGCCTGACAGACCTGGGGGCTGCTGTCTTTCCTGCTGCCTTCAGCCTCAACAACACCCTTTCCCACTTGGCGTCGCGCCAGGCACAAAAATGGCCATAGGGCTGGAGATGGGTCCCGCGCCCAAATAGCCAGCAGGGAAAACTATGCCTTGTTCTAAAGCTCTTTGGGAACCGCTTGCGTAGCCCCACAGACCTGGGGGCTGCAGGCTTTCCTGTTGCCTTCAGCCTCAAAACCACCCTTTCCCACCTGGCGCCGCACCAGGCACAAAAATGGCCATTCGGCTGGAGATGGGTCCCCTGCCAAAAGAGACAACAGGGAAAACTATGCCTTGTTCTAAAGCTCTTTGGGAACCGCTTGCGTAGCCCCACAGACCTGGGGGCTGTGAGCTTTCCTGCTGCCTTCAGCCTCAAAACCACCCTTTCCCACTAGGTGCCGCGCCAGGCACAAAAATGGCCATACGGCTGGAGAGGGGTCCCCCGCCCAAAGAGCCAGCAGAGAAAACTATGCCTTGTTCTAAAGCTCTTTGGGAACCGCTTGCGTAGCCCCAGAGACCTGGGGGCTGCAGGCTCTCTTGCTGCCTTCAGCCTCAACAACACCCTTTCCCACTTGACGCCGCGCTAGGCACAAAAATGGCCTATGGCTGGAGATGGGTCTCCCGCCCAAAGAGCCAGCAGGGAAAACTATGTTTGTTCTAAAGCTCTTTGGGAACCGCTTGCGTAGCCTCACAGACCTGGGGGCTGCTGTCTTTCCTGCTGCCTTCAGCCTCGACACCACCCTTTCCCACTTGGCGCCGCGCCAGGCACAAAAATGGCCATCCGGCTGGAGATGGGTCCCATGCCCAAAGAGCCAGCAGGGAAAACTATGCCTTGTTCTAAAGCTCTTTGGGAACCGCTTGCGTAGCCCCACAGACCTGGGGGCTGCGGGCTTTCCTGCTGCCTTCAGCCTCGACAGCACCCTTCCCCACTTGGCACTGCGCCAGGCACAAAAATGGCCTATGCCTGGAGATGGGTCCCCCGCCCAGAGAGCCAGAGGGAAAATTATGCCTTGTTCTAAAGCTCTTTGGGAACCGCTTGCGTAGCCCCACAGACCTGGGGGCTGCTGTCTTTCCTGCTGCCTTCAGCCTCAAAGCCACCCTTTCCCACTTGGCGCCGCGCCAAGCACAAAAATGGCCTATGGCTGGAGATGGGTCCCCTGCCAAAGGAGCCAGCAGGGAAAACTATGCCTTGTTCTAAAGCTCTTTGGGAACCGCTTGCGTAGCCTCACAGCCCTGGGGGCTGCTGTCTTTCCTGCTGCCTTCAGCCTCGACAACACCCTTTCCCACTTGACGCCGCGCTAGGCACAAAAATGGCCTATGGCTGGAGATGGGTCTCCCGCCCAAAGAGCCAGCAGGGAAAACTATGCCTTGTTCTAAAGCTCTTTGGGAACCGCTTGCGTAGCCCCACAGACCTGGGGGCTGCGGGCTTTCCTGCTGCCTTCAGCCTCAAAACCACCCTTTCCCACTACGCACCGCGACAGGCATAAAAATAGCCATACGGCTGGAGATGGGTCCCCCGCCCAAAGAGCCAGCAGGGAAAACTATGCCTTGTTCTAAAGCTCTTTGGGAACCGCTTGCGTAGCCCCACAGACCTGGGGGCTGCGGGCTTTCCTGTTGCCTTCAGACTCGACACCACCCTTTCCCACTACGCACCGCGCCAGGCACAAAAATGGCCATACGGCTGGAGATGGGTCCCCCGCCCAAAGAACAAGCAGGGAAAACTATGCCTTGTTCTAAAGCTCTTTGGGAACCGCTTGCGTAGCCCCACAGACCTGGGGGCTGCAGGCTTTGCTGCTTCCTTCAGCCTCAAAACCACCCTTTCCCACTTGGCGCCGCGCCAGGCACAAAAATGGCCATATGGCTGGAGATGGGTCCCCTACCCAAGGAGCCAGCAGGGAAAACTATGCCTTGTTCTAAAGCTCTTTGGGAACCGCTTGCTTGGCCCCACAGACCTGGGGTCTGCGGGCTTTCCTGCTGCCTTCAGCCTCGACACCACCCTTTCCCACTTGGCGCCGCGCCAGGCACAAAAATGGCCATACGGCTGGAGATGGGTCCCCTGCCAAAAGAGACAACAGGGAAAACTATGCCTTGTTCTAAAGCTCTTTGGGAACCGCTTGCGTAGCCCCACAGACCTGGGGGTTGTGGGCTTTCCTGCTGCCTTCAGCCTCGACACCACCCTTTCCCACTTGGCACCGGGCCAGGCACAAAAATGGCCATAGGGCTGCAGATGGGTCCCCCGCCCAAAGAGCCAGCAGGGAAAACTATGCCTTGTTCTAAAGCTCTTTGGGAACCGCTTGCGTAGCCCCACAGACCTGGGGGCTGCAGGCTCTCCTGCTGCCTTCAGCCTCGACAACACCCTTTCCCACTTGGCGCCGCGCTAGGCACAAAAATGGCCTATGGCTGGAGATGGGTCTCCTGCCCAAAGAGCCAGCAGGGAAAACTATGCCTTGTTCTAAAGCTCTTTGGGAACCGCTTGCGTAGCCTGACAGACCTGGGGGCTGCTGTCTTTCCTGCTGCCTTCAGCCTCGACACCACCCTTTCCCACTTGGCTTCGCGCCAGGCACAAAAATGTCCATCCGGCTGGAGATGGGTCCCATGCCCAAAGAGCCAGCAGGGAAAACTATGCCTTGTTCTAAAGCTCTTTGGGAACCGCTTGCGTAGCCCCACAGACCTGGGGGCTGCGGGCTTTCCTGCTGCCTTCAGCCTCGACAGCACCCTTCCCCACTTGGCACTGCGCCAGGCACAAAAATGGCCTATGCCTGGAGATGGGTCCCCCGCCCAGAGAGCCAGAGGGAAAATTATGCCTTGTTCTAAAGCTCTTTGGGAACCGCTTGCATAGCCCCACAGACCTGGGGGCTGCGGGCTTTCCTGCTGCCTTCAGCCTCAAAACCACCCTTTCCCACCTGGCGCCGCACCAGGCACAAAAATGGCCATTCGGCTGGAGATGGGTCCCACGCCCAAAGAGCCAGCAGGGAAAACTATGCCTTGTTCTAAAGCTCTTTGGGAACCGCTTGCGTAGCCCCACAGACCTGGGGGCTGTGGGCTTTCCTGCTGCCTTCAGCCTCAAAACCACCCTTTCCCACTAGGTGCCGCGCCAGGCACAAAAATGGCCATACGGCTGGAGAGGGGTCCCCCGCCCAAAGAGCCAGCAGAGAAAACTATGCCTTGTTCTAAAGCTCTTTGGGAACCGCTTGCGTAGCCCCACAGACCTGGGGGCTGCAGGCTCTCTTGCTGCCTTCAGCCTCAACAACACCCTTTCCCACTTGACGCCGCGCTAGGCACAAAAATGGCCTATGGCTGGAGATGGGTCTCCCGCCCAAAGAGCCAGCAGGGAAAACTATGTTTGTTCTAAAGCTCTTTGGGAACCGCTTGCGTAGCCTCACAGACCTGGGGGCTGCTGTCTTTCCTGCTGCCTTCAGCCTCGACACCACCCTTTCCCACTTGGCGCCGCGCCACGCACAAAAATGGCCATCCGGCTGGAGATGGGTCCCATGCCCAAAGAGCCAGCAGGGAAAACTATGCCTTGTTCTAAAGCTCTTTGGGAACCGCTTGCGTAGCCCCACAGACCTGGGGGCTGCGGGCTTTCCTGCTGCCTTCAGCCTCGACAGCACCCTTCCCCACTTGGCACTGCGCCAGGCACAAAAATGGCCTATGCCTGGAGATGGGTCCCCCGCCCAGAGAGCCAGAGGGAAAATTATGCCTTGTTCTAAAGCTCTTTGGGAACCGCTTGCGTAGCCCCACAGACCTGGGGGCTGCTGTCTTTCCTGCTGCCTTCAGCCTCAAAGCCACCCTTTCCCACTTGGCGCCGCGCCAGGCACAAAAATGGCCTATGGCTGGAGATGGGTCCCCTGCCAAAGGAGCCAGCAGGGAAAACTATGCCTTGTTCTAAAGCTCTTTGGGAACCGCTTGCGTAGCCTCACAGACCTGGGGGCTGCTGTCTTTCCTGCTGCCTTCAGCCTCGACAACACCCTTTCCCACTTGACGCCGCGCTAGGCACAAAAATGGCCTATGGCTGGAGATGGGTCTCCCGCCCAAAGAGCCAGCAGGGAAAACTATGTTTGTTCTAAAGCTCTTTGGGAACCGCTTGCGTAGCCTCACAGACCTGGGGGCTGCTGTCTTTCCTGCTGCCTTCAGCCTCGACACCACCCTTTCCCACTACGCACCGCGCCAGGCAAAAAAATGGCCATACGGCTGGAGATGGGTCCCCCGCCCAAAGAGCCAGCAGGAAAAACTATGCCTTGTTCTAAAGCTCTTTGGGAACCGCTTGCGTAGCCCTACAGACCTGGGGGCTGCAGGCTCTCCTGCTGCCTTCAGCCTCGACAACACCCTTTCCCACTTGGCGCCGCGCTACGCACAAAAATGGCCTATGGCTGGAGGTGGGTCTCCCGCCCAAAGAGCCAGCAGGGAAAACTATGCCTTGTTCTAAAACTCTTTGGGAACCGCTTGCGTAGCCTCACAGACCTGGGGGCTGCTGTCTTTCCTGCTGCCTTCAGCCTCGACACCACCCTTTCCCACTTGGCTTCGCGCCAGGCACAAAAATGGCCATACAGCTGGAGATGGGTCCCATGCCCAAAGAGCCAGCAGGGAAAACTATGCCTTGTTCTAAAGCTCTTTGGGAACCGCTTGCGTAGCCCCACAGACCTGGGGGCTGTGGGCTTTCCTGCTGCCTTCAGCCTCGACACCACCCTTTCCCACTTGGCGCCGGGCCAGGCACAAAAATGGCCATACGGCTGGAGATGGGTCCCCCGCCCAAAGAGCCAGCAGGGAAAACTATGCCTTGTTCTAAAGCTGTTTGGGAACCGCTTGCGTAGCCCCACAGACCTGGGGGCTGCAGGCTTTGCTGCTGCCTTCAGACTCGACACCACCCTTTCCCACTACGCACCGCGCCAGGCACAAAAATGGCCATACGGCTGGAGATGGGTCCCCTGCCCAAAGAGCCAAGAGGGAAAACTATGCCTTGTTCTAAAGCTCTTTGGGAACCGCTTGCGTAGCCTGACAGACGTGGGGGCTGTGGGCTTTCCTGCTGCCTTCAGCCTCGACACCACCCTTTCCCACTTGGCGCCGGGCCAGGCACAAAAATGGCCATACGGCTGGAGATGGGTCTCCCGCCCAAAGAGCCAGCAGGGAAAACTATGCCTTGTTCTAAAGCTCTTTGGGAACCGCTTGCGTAGCCCCACAGACCTGGGGTCTGCGGGCTTTCCTATTGCCTTCAGCCTCAAAACCACCCTTTCCCACCTGGCGCCGCACCAGGCACAAAAATGGCCATTCGGCTGGAGATGGGTCCCACGCCCAAAGAGCCAGCAGGGAAAACTATGCCTTGTTCTAAAGCTCTTTGGGAACCGCTTGCGTAGCCCCACAGACCTGGGGGCTGTGGGCTTTCCTGCTGCCTTCAGCCTCAAAACCACCCTTTCCCACTAGGTGCCGCGCCAGGCACAAAAATGGCCATACGGCTGGAGAGGGGTCCCCCCGCCCAAAGAGCCAGCAGAGAAAACTATGCCTTGTTCTAAAGCTCTTTGGGAACCGCTTGCGTAGCCCCAGAGACCTGGGGGCTGCAGGCTCTCTTGCTGCCTTCAGCCTCAACAACACCCTTTCCCACTTGACGCTGCGCTAGGCACAAAAATGGCCTATGGCTGGAGATGGGTCTCCCGCCCAAAGAGCCAGCAGGGAAAACTATGTTTGTTCTAAAGCTCTTTGGGAACCGCTTGCGTAGCCTCACAGACCTGGGGGCTGCTGTCTTTCCTGCTGCCTTCAGCCTCGACACCACCCTTTCCCACTTGGCGCCGCGCCACGCACAAAAATGGCCATCCGGCTGGAGATGGGTCCCATGCCCAAAGAGCCAGCAGGGAAAACTATGCCTTGTTCTAAAGCTCTTTGGGAACCGCTTGCGTAGCCTAACAGACCTGGGGGCTGCGGGCTTTCCTGCTGCCTTCAGCCTCGACAGCACCCTTCCCCACTTGGCACTGCGCCAGGCACAAAAATGGCCTATGCCTGGAGATGGGTCCCCCGCCCAGAGAGCCAGAGGGAAAATTATGCCTTGTTCTAAAGCTCTTTGGGAACCGCTTGCGTAGCCCCACAGACCTGGGGGCTGCTGTCTTTCCTGCTGCCTTCAGCCTCAAAGCCACCCTTTCCCACTTGGCGCCGCGCCAGGCACAAAAATGGCCTATGGCTGGAGATGGGTCCCCTGCCAAAGGAGCCAGCAGGGAAAACTATGCCTTGTTCTAAAGCTCTTTGGGAACCGCTTGCGTAGCCTCACAGACCTGGGGGCTGCTGTCTTTCCTGCTGCCTTCAGCCTCGACAACACCCTTTCCCACTTGACGCCGCGCCAGGCAAAAAAATGGCCATACGGCTGGAGATGGGTCCCCCGCCCAAAGAGCCAGCAGGAAAAACTATGCCTTGTTCTAAAGCTCTTTGGGAACCGCTTGCGTAGCCCTACAGACCTGGGGGCTGCAGGCTCTCCTGCTGCCTTCAGCCTCGACAACACCCTTTCCCACTTGGCGCCGCGCTACGCACAAAAATGGCCTATGGCTGGAGGTGGGTCTCCCGCCCAAAGAGCCAGCAGGGAAAACTATGCCTTGTTCTAAAACTCTTTGGGAACCGCTTGCGTAGCCTCACAGACCTGGGGGCTGCTGTCTTTCCTGCTGCCTTCAGCCTCGACACCACCCTTTCCCACTTGGCTTCGCGCCAGGCACAAAAATGGCCATACAGCTGGAGATGGGTCCCATGCCCAAAGAGCCAGCAGGGAAAACTATGCCTTGTTCTAAAGCTCTTTGGGAACCGCTTGCGTAGCCCCACAGACCTGGGGGCTGTGGGCTTTCCTGCTGCCTTCAGCCTCGACACCACCCTTTCCCACTTGGCGCCGGGCCAGGCACAAAAATGGCCATACGGCTGGAGATGGGTCCCCCGCCCAAAGAGCCAGCAGGGAAAACTATGCCTTGTTCTAAAGCTGTTTGGGAACCGCTTGCGTAGCCCCACAGACCTGGGGGCTGCAGGCTTTGCTGCTGCCTTCAGACTCGACACCACCCTTTCCCACTACGCACCGCGCCAGGCACAAAAATGGCCATACGGCTGGAGATGGGTCCCCTGCCCAAAGAGCCAAGAGGGAAAACTATGCCTTGTTCTAAAGCTCTTTGGGAACCGCTTGCGTAGCCTGACAGACGTGGGGGCTGTGGGCTTTCCTGCTGCCTTCAGCCTCGACACCACCCTTTCCCACTTGGCGCCGGGCCAGGCACAAAAATGGCCATACGGCTGGAGATGGGTCCCCTGCCAAAAGAGCCAGCAGGGAAAACTATGCCTTGTTCTAAAGCTCTTTGGGAACCGCTTGCGTAGCCCCACATACCTGGGGGCTGCGGGCTTTCCTGTTGCCTTCAACCTCAAAACCACCCTTTCCCACTACGCACCGCGCCAGGCCCAAAAATGGCCATACGGCTGGAGATGGGTCCCCTCCCAAAAGAGCCAGCAGGGAAAACTATGCCTTGTTCTAAAGCTCTTTGGGAACCGCTTGCGTAGCCCAACAGACCTGGGGGCTGCGGGCTTTCCTGCTGCCTTCAGCCTCAAAACCACCCTTTCCCACTACGCACCGCGCCAGGCACAAAAATGGCCATACGGCTGGAGATGGGCCCCCGCCCAAAGAGCCAGCAGGGAAAACTATGCCTTGTTCTAAAGCTCTTTGGGAACCGCTTGCGTAGCCTAACAGACCTGGGGGCTGCTGTCTTTCCTGCTGCCTTCAGCCTCGACACCACCCTTTCCCACTTGGCGTCGCGCCAGGCACAAAAATGGCCATCCGGCTGGAGATGGGTCCCATGCCCAAAGAGCCAGCAGGGAAAACTATGCCTTGTTCTAAAGCTCTTTGGGAACCGCTTGCGTAGCCCCACAGACCTGGGGGCTGTGGGCTTTCCTGCTGCCTTCAGCCTCGACACCACCCTTTCCGACTTGGCGCCGGGCCAGGCACAAAAATGGCCATATGGCTGGAGATGGGTCCCCCGCCCAAAGAGCCAGCAGGGAAAACTATGCCTTGTTCTAAAGCTGTTTGGGAACCGCTTGCTTGGCCCCACAGACCTGGGGGCTGCAGTCTTTGCTGCTGCCTTCAGACTCGACACCACCCTTTCCCACTACGCACCACGCCAGGCACAAAAATGGCCATACGGCTGGAGATGGGTCCCCCGCCCAAAGAGCCAAGAGGGAAAACTATGCCTTGTTCTAAAGGTCTTTGGGAACCGCTTGCGTAGCCCCACAGACGTGGGGGCTGTGGGCTTTCCTGCTGCCTTCAGCCTCGACACCACCCTTTCCCACTTGGCGCCGGGCCAGGCACAAAAATGGCCATACGGCTGGAGATGGGTCCCCCGCCCAAAGAGCCAGCAGGGAAAACTATGCCTTGTTCTATAGCTCTTTGGGAACCGCTTGCGTAGCCCCACAGACCTGGGGGCTGCAGGCTCTCCTGCTGCCTTCAGACTCAAAGCCACCCTTTCCCACTACGCACCGCATCAGGCACAAAAATGGCCTATGGCTGGAGATGTGTCCCCCGCTCAAAGAGCCAGCAGGGAAAACTATGCCTTGTTCTAAAGCTCTTTGGGAACCGCTTGCGTAGCCCCACAGACCTGGGGGCTGCAGGCTCTCCTGCTGCCTTCAGCCTCGACAACACCCTTTCCCACTTGGCGCCGCGCTAGGCACAAAAATGGCCTATGGCTGGAGATGGGTCTCCCCCCCAAAGAGCCAGCAGGGAAAAATATGCCTTGTTCTAAAGCTCTTTGGGAACCGCTTGCGTAGCCCCACAGACCTGGGGGCTGCTGTCTTTCCTGCTGCCTTCAGCCTCGACACCACCCTTTCCCACTTGGCGTCGCGCCAGGCACAAAAATGGCCATCCGGCTGGAGATGGGTCCCATGCCCAAAGAGCCAGCAGGGAAAACTATGCCTTGTTCTAAAGCTCTTTGGGAACCGCTTGCGTAGCCCCACAGACCTGGGGGCTCCAGGCTTTCCTGCTGCCTTCAGCCTCGACACCACCCTTTCCCACTTGGCACCGCGCCAGGCACAAAAATGGCCATAGGGCTGGAGATGGGTCCCCCGCCCAAAGAGCCAGCAGGGAAAACTATGCCTTGTTCTAAAGCTGTTTGGGAACCGCTTGCGTAGCCCCACAGACCTGGGGGCTGCAGGCTTTCCTGTTGCCTTCAGCCTCAAAACCACCCTTACCCACTTGGCGCTGCACCAGGCACAAAAATGGCCATTCGGCTGGAGATGGGTCCCCCGCCCAAAGAGCCAGCAGGGAAAACTATGCCTTGTTCTAAAGCTCTTTGTGAAACTCTTGCGTAGCCCCAGAGACCTGGGGGCTGCAGGCTTTCCTGCTGCCTTCAGCCTCAAAGCCACCCTTTCCCACTTGGCGCCGCGCCAGGCACAAAAATGGCCATACAGCTGGAGATGGGTCCCCTCCCAAAAGAGCCAGCAGGGAAAACTATGCCTTGTTCTAAAGCTCTTTGGGAACCGCTTGCGTAGCCCCACAGACCTGGGGGCTGCGGGCTTTCCTGCTGCCTTCAGCCTCAAAACCACCCTTTCCCACTACGCACCGCGCCAGGCACAAAAATGGCCATACGGCAGGAGATGGGTCCCCCGCCCAAAGAGCCAGCAGGGAAAACTATGCCTTGTTCTAAAGCTCTTTGGGAACCGCTTGCGTAGCCCCACAGACCTGGGGGCTGCAGGCTTTCCTGTTGCCTTCAGCCTCAAAGCCACCCTTTCCCACTTGGCGCCGGGCCAGGCAGAAAAATGGCCATACGGCTGGAGATGGGTCCCCTGCCAAAAGAGCCAGCAGGGAAAACTATGCCTTGTTCTAAAGCTCTTTGGGAACCGCTTGCGTAGCCCCACAGACCTGGGGGCTGCAGGCTCTCCTGTTGCCTTCAGATTCAAAGCCACCCTTTCCCACTACGCACCGCATCAGGCACAAAAATGGCCTATGGCTGGAGATGGGTCCCATGCCCACAGAGCCAGCAGGGAAAACTATGCCTTGTTCTAAAGCTCTTTGGGAACCGCTTGCGTAGCCCCACAGACCTGGGGGCTCCGGGCTTTCCTGCTGCCTTCAGCCTCAAAACCACCCTTTCCCACTTGGCACCGCGCCAGGCACAAAAATGGCCATAGGGCTGGAGATGGGTCCCCCGCCCACAGAGCCAGCAGGAAAAACTATGCCTTGTTCTAAAGCTCTTTGGGAACCGCTTGCGTAGCCCCACAGACCTGGGGGCTGCAGGCTTTCCTGTTGCCTTCAGCCTCAAAACCACCCTTTCCCACTTGGCGCCGCACCAGGCACAAAAATGGCCATTCGGCTGGAGATGGGTCCCACGCCCAAAGAGCCAGCAGGGAAAACTATGCCTTGTTCTAAAGCTCTTTGTGAACCTCTTGCGTAGCCCCACAGACCTGGGGGCTGCAGGCTTTCCTGCTGCCTTCAGCCTCAAAGCCACCCTTTCCCACTTGGCGCCGGGCCAGGCACAAAAATGGCCATACGGCTGGAGATGGGTCCCCTCCCAAAAGAGCCAGCAGGGAAAACTATGCCTTGTTCTAAAGCTCTTTCGGAACCGCTTGCGTACCCCAGAGACCTGGGGGCTGCAGGCTTTCCTGCTGCCTTCAGCCTCGACACCACCCTTTCCCACTTGGCGCCGCGCCAGGCACAAAAATGGCCGTACGGCTGGAGATTGGTCCCCTGCCAAAGGAGCCAGCAGGGAAAACTATGCCTTGTTCTAAAGCTCTTTGGGAACCGCTTGCGTAGCCTGACAGACCTGGGGGCTGCTGTCTTTCCTGCTGCCTTCAGCCTCGACAACACCCTTTCCCACTTGGCGTCGCGCCAGGCACAAAATGGCCATAGGGCTGGAGATGGGTCCCGCGCCCAAAGAGCCAGCAGGGAAAACTATGCCTTGTTCTAAAGCTCTTTGGGAACCGCTTGCGTAGCCCCACAGACCTGGGGGCTGCAGGCTTTCCTGCTGCCTTCAGCCTCAAAGCCACCCTTTCCCACTTGGCGCCGGGCCAGGCACAAAAATGGCCCTACGGCTGGAGATTGGTCCCCTGCCAAAGGAGCCAGCAGGGAAAACTATGCCTTGTTCTAAAGCTCTTTGGGAACCGCTTGCGTAGCCTGACAGACCTGGGGGCTGCTGTCTTTCCTGCTGCCTTCAGCGTCAAAACCACCCTTTCCCATTAGGTGACGCGCCAGGCACAAAAATGGCCATACGGCTGGAGATGGGCCCCCGCCCAAAGAGCCAGCAGGGAAAACTATGCCTTGTTCTAAAGCTCTTTGGGAACCGCTTGCGTAGCCCCACAGACCTGGGGGCTGCAGGCTCTCTTGCTGCCTTCAGCCTCAACAACACCCTTTCCAACTTGACGCTGCGCTAGGCACAAAAATGGCCTATGGCTGGTGATGGGTCTCCCGCCCAAAGAGCCAGCAGGGAAAACTATGCCTTGTTCTAAAACTCTTTGGGAACCGCTTGCGTAGCCCCACAGACCTGGGGGCTGCAGGCTCTCCTGCTGCCTTCAGACTCAAAGCCACCCTTTCCCACTACGCACCGCATCAGGCACAAAAATGGCCTATGGCTGGAGATGTGTCCCCCGCTCAAAGAGCCAGCAGGGAAAACTATGCCTTGTTCTAAAGCTCTTTGGGAACCGCTTGCGTAGCCCCACAGACCTGGGGGCTGCAGGCTCTCCTGCTGCCTTCAGCCTCGACAAAACCCTTTCCCACTTGGCGCCGCGCTAGGCACAAAAATGGCCTATGGCTGGAGATGGGTCTCCCCCCCAAAGAGCCAGCAGGGAAAACTATGCCTTGTTCTAAAGCTCTTTGGGAACCGCTTGCGTAGCCCCACAGACCTGGGGGCTGCTGTCTTTCCTGCTGCCTTCAGCCTCGACACCACCCTTTCCCACTTGGCGTCGCGCCAGGCACAAAAATGGCCATCCGGCTGGAGATGGGTCCCATGCCCAAAGAGCCAGCAGGGAAAACTATGCCTTGTTCTAAAGCTCTTTGGGAACCGCTTGCGTAGCCCCACAGACCTGGGGGCTCCAGGCTTTCCTGCTGCCTTCAGCCTCGACACCACCCTTTCCCACTTGGCACCGCGCCAGGCACAAAAATGGCCATAGGGCTGGAGATGGGTCCCCCGCCCAAAGAGCCAGCAGGGAAAACTATGCCTTGTTCTAAAGCTGTTTGGGAACCGCTTGCGTAGCCCCACAGACCTGGGGGCTGCAGGCTTTCCTGTTGCCTTCAGCCTCAAAACCACCCTTACCCACTTGGCGCTGCACCAGGCACAAAAATGGCCATTCGGCTGGAGATGGGTCCCCCGCCCAAAGAGCCAGCAGGGAAAACTATGCCTTGTTCTAAAGCTCTTTGTGAAACTCTTGCGTAGCCCCAGAGACCTGGGGGCTGCAGGCTTTCCTGCTGCCTTCAGCCTCAAAGCCACCCTTTCCCACTTGGCGCCGCGCCAGGCACAAAAATGGCCATACAGCTGGAGATGGGTCCCCTCCCAAAAGAGCCAGCAGGGAAAACTATGCCTTGTTCTAAAGCTCTTTGGGAACCGCTTGCGTAGCCCCACAGACCTGGGGGCTGCAGGCTTTCCTGCTGCCTTCAGCCTCAAAACCACCCTTTCCCACTACGCACCGCGCCAGGCACAAAAATGGCCATACGGCAGGAGATGGGTCCCCCGCCCAAAGAGCCAGCAGGGAAAACTATGCCTTGTTCTAAAGCTCTTTGGGAACCGCTTGCGTAGCCCCACAGACCTGGGGGCTGCAGGCTTTCCTGTTGCCTTCAGCCTCAAAGCCACCCTTTCCCACTTGGCGCCGGGCCAGGCAGAAAAATGGCCATACGGCTGGAGATGGGTCCCCTGCCAAAAGAGCCAGCAGGGAAAACTATGCCTTGTTCTAAAGCTCTTTGGGAACCGCTTGCGTAGCCCCACAGACCTGGGGGCTGCAGGCTCTCCTGTTGCCTTCAGATTCAAAGCCACCCTTTCCCACTACGCACCGCATCAGGCACAAAAATGGCCTATGGCTGGAGATGGGTCCCATGCCCACAGAGCCAGCAGGGAAAACTATGCCTTGTTCTAAAGCTCTTTGGGAACCGCTTGCGTAGCCCCACAGACCTGGGGGCTCCGGGCTTTCCTGCTGCCTTCAGCCTCAAAACCACCCTTTCCCACTTGGCACCGCGCCAGGCACAAAAATGGCCATAGGGCTGGAGATGGGTCCCCCGCCCACAGAGCCAGCAGGAAAAACTATGCCTTGTTCTAAAGCTCTTTGGGAACCGCTTGCGTAGCCCCACAGACCTGGGGGCTGCAGGCTTTCCTGTTGCCTTCAGCCTCAAAACCACCCTTTCCCACTTGGCGCCGCACCAGGCACAAAAATGGCCATTCGGCTGGAGATGGGTCCCACGCCCAAAGAGCCAGCAGGGAAAACTATGCCTTGTTCTAAAGCTCTTTGTGAACCTCTTGCGTAGCCCCAGAGACCTGGGGGCTGCAGGCTTTCCTGCTGCCTTCAGCCTCAAAGCCACCCTTTCCCACTTGGCGCCGGGCCAGGCACAAAAATGGCCATACGGCTGGAGATGGGTCCCCTCCCAAAAGAGCCAGCAGGGAAAACTATGCCTTGTTCTAAAGCTCTTTCGGAACCGCTTGCGTACCCCAGAGACCTGGGGGCTGCAGGCTTTCCTGCTGCCTTCAGCCTCGACACCACCCTTTCCCACTTGGCGCCGCGCCAGGCACAAAAATGGCCGTACGGCTGGAGATTGGTCCCCTGCCAAAGGAGCCAGCAGGGAAAACTATGCCTTGTTCTAAAGCTCTTTGGGAACCGCTTGCGTAGCCCCACAGACCTGGGGGCTGCAGGCTTTCCTGCTGCCTTCAGCCTCAAAGCCACCCTTTCCCACTTGGCGCCGGGCCAGGCACAAAAATGGCCCTACGGCTGGAGATTGGTCCCCTGCCAAAGGAGCCAGCAGGGAAAACTATGCCTTGTTCTAAAGCTCTTTGGGAACCGCTTGCGTAGCCTGACAGACCTGGGGGCTGCTGTCTTTCCTGCTGCCTTCAGCGTCAAAACCACCCTTTCCCATTAGGTGACGCGCCAGGCACAAAAATGGCCATACGGCTGGAGATGGGCCCCCGCCCAAAGAGCCAGCAGGGAAAACTATGCCTTGTTCTAAAGCTCTTTGGGAACCGCTTGCGTAGCCCCACAGACCTGGGGGCTGCAGGCTCTCTTGCTGCCTTCAGCCTCAACAACACCCTTTCCAACTTGACGCTGCGCTAGGCACAAAAATGGCCTATGGCTGGTGATGGGTCTCCCGCCCAAAGAGCCAGCAGGGAAAACTATGCCTTGTTCTAAAACTCTTTGGGAACCGCTTGCGTAGCCCCACAGACCTGGGGGCTGCAGGCTCTCCTGCTGCCTTCAGACTCAAAGCCACCCTTTCCCACTACGCACCGCATCAGGCACAAAAATGGCCTATGGCTGGAGATGTGTCCCCCGCTCAAAGAGCCAGCAGGGAAAACTATGCCTTGTTCTAAAGCTCTTTGGGAACCGCTTGCGTAGCCCCACAGACCTGGGGGCTGCAGGCTCTCCTGCTGCCTTCAGCCTCGACAAAACCCTTTCCCACTTGGCGCCGCGCTAGGCACAAAAATGGCCTATGGCTGGAGATGGGTCTCCCCCCCAAAGAGCCAGCAGGGAAAACTATGCCTTGTTCTAAAGCTCTTTGGGAACCGCTTGCGTAGCCCCACAGACCTGGGGGCTGCTGTCTTTCCTGCTGCCTTCAGCCTCGACACCACCCTTTCCCACTTGGCGTCGCGCCAGGCACAAAAATGGCCATCCGGCTGGAGATGGGTCCCATGCCCAAAGAGCCAGCAGGGAAAACTATGCCTTGTTCTAAAGCTCTTTGGGAACCGCTTGCGTAGCCCCACAGACCTGGGGGCTCCAGGCTTTCCTGCTGCCTTCAGCCTCGACACCACCCTTTCCCACTTGGCACCGCGCCAGGCACAAAAATGGCCATAGGGCTGGAGATGGGTCCCCCGCCCAAAGAGCCAGCAGGGAAAACTATGCCTTGTTCTAAAGCTGTTTGGGAACCGCTTGCGTAGCCCCACAGACCTGGGGGCTGCAGGCTTTCCTGTTGCCTTCAGCCTCAAAACCACCCTTACCCACTTGGCGCTGCACCAGGCACAAAAATGGCCATTCGGCTGGAGATGGGTCCCCCGCCCAAAGAGCCAGCAGGGAAAACTATGCCTTGTTCTAAAGCTCTTTGTGAAACTCTTGCGTAGCCCCAGAGACCTGGGGGCTGCAGGCTTTCCTGCTGCCTTCAGCCTCAAAGCCACCCTTTCCCACTTGGCGCCGGGCCAGGCACAAAAATGGCCATACAGCTGGAGATGGGTCCCCTCCCAAAAGAGCCAGCAGGGAAAACTATGCCTTGTTCTAAAGCTCTTTGGGAACCGCTTGCGTAGCCCCACAGACCTGGGGGCTGCGGGCTTTCCTGCTGCCTTCAGCCTCAAAACCACCCTTTCCCACTACGCACCGCGCCAGGCACAAAAATGGCCATACGGCAGGAGATGGGTCCCCCGCCCAAAGAGCCAGCAGGGAAAACTATGCCTTGTTCTAAAGCTCTTTGGGAACCGCTTGCGTAGCCCCACAGACCTGGGGGCTGCAGGCTTTCCTGTTGCCTTCAGCCTCAAAGCCACCCTTTCCCACTTGGCGCCGGGCCAGGCAGAAAAATGGCCATACGGCTGGAGATGGGTCCCCTGCCAAAAGAGCCAGCAGGGAAAACTATGCCTTGTTCTAAAGCTCTTTGGGAACCGCTTGCGTAGCCCCACAGACCTGGGGGCTGCAGGCTCTCCTGTTGCCTTCAGATTCAAAGCCACCCTTTCCCACTACGCACCGCATCAGGCACAAAAATGGCCTATGGCTGGAGATGGGTCCCATGCCCACAGAGCCAGCAGGGAAAACTATGCCTTGTTCTAAAGCTCTTTGGGAACCGCTTGCGTAGCCCCACAGACCTGGGGGCTCCGGGCTTTCCTGCTGCCTTCAGCCTCAAAACCACCCTTTCCCACTTGGCACCGCGCCAGGCACAAAAATGGCCATAGGGCTGGAGATGGGTCCCCCGCCCACAGAGCCAGCAGGAAAAACTATGCCTTGTTCTAAAGCTCTTTGGGAACCGCTTGCGTAGCCCCACAGACCTGGGGGCTGCAGGCTTTCCTGTTGCCTTCAGCCTCAAAACCACCCTTTCCCACTTGGCGCCGCACCAGGCACAAAAATGGCCATTCGGCTGGAGATGGGTCCCACGCCCAAAGAGCCAGCAGGGAAAACTATGCCTTGTTCTAAAGCTCTTTGTGAACCTCTTGCGTAGCCCCAGAGACCTGGGGGCTGCAGGCTTTCCTGCTGCCTTCAGCCTCAAAGCCACCCTTTCCCACTTGGCGCCGGGCCAGGCACAAAAATGGCCATACGGCTGGAGATGGGTCCCCTCCCAAAAGAGCCAGCAGGGAAAACTATGCCTTGTTCTAAAGCTCTTTCGGAACCGCTTGCGTACCCCAGAGACCTGGGGGCTGCAGGCTTTCCTGCTGCCTTCAGCCTCGACACCACCCTTTCCCACTTGGCGCCGCGCCAGGCACAAAAATGGCCGTACGGCTGGAGATTGGTCCCCTGCCAAAGGAGCCAGCAGGGAAAACTATGCCTTGTTCTAAAGCTCTTTGGGAACCGCTTGCGTAGCCTGACAGACCTGGGGGCTGCTGTCTTTCCTGCTGCCTTCAGCCTCGACAACACCCTTTCCCACTTGGCGTCGCGCCAGGCACAAAATGGCCATAGGGCTGGAGATGGGTCCCGCGCCCAAAGAGCCAGCAGGGAAAACTATGCCTTGTTCTAAAGCTCTTTGGGAACCGCTTGCGTAGCCCCACAGACCTGGGGGCTGCAGGCTTTCCTGCTGCCTTCAGCCTCAAAGCCACCCTTTCCCACTTGGCGCCGGGCCAGGCACAAAAATGGCCCTACGGCTGGAGATTGGTCCCCTGCCAAAGGAGCCAGCAGGGAAAACTATGCCTTGTTCTAAAGCTCTTTGGGAACCGCTTGCGTAGCCTGACAGACCTGGGGGCTGCTGTCTTTCCTGCTGCCTTCAGCGTCAAAACCACCCTTTCCCATTAGGTGACGCGCCAGGCACAAAAATGGCCATACGGCTGGAGATGGGCCCCCGCCCAAAGAGCCAGCAGGGAAAACTATGCCTTGTTCTAAAGCTCTTTGGGAACCGCTTGCGTAGCCCCACAGACCTGGGGGCTGCAGGCTCTCTTGCTGCCTTCAGCCTCAACAACACCCTTTCCAACTTGACGCTGCGCTAGGCACAAAAATGGCCTATGGCTGGTGATGGGTCTCCCGCCCAAAGAGCCAGCAGGGAAAACTATGCCTTGTTCTAAAACTCTTTGGGAACCGCTTGCGTAGCCTCACAGACCTGGGGGCTGCTGTCTTTCCTGCTGCCTTCAGCCTCGACACCACCCTTTCCCACTTGGCGTCGCGCCAGGCACAAAAATGGCCATACAGCTGGAGATGGGTCCCATGCCCAAAGAGCCAGCAGGGAAAACTATGCCTTGTTCTAAAGCTCTTTGGGAACCGCTTGCGTAGCCCCACAGACCTGGGGGCTGTGGGCTTTCCTGCTGCCTTCAGCCTCGACACCACCCTTTCCCACTTGGCGCCGGGCCAGGCACAAAAATGGCCATACGGCTGGAGATGGGTCCCGCGCCCAAAGAGCCAGCAGGGAAAACTATGCCTTGTTCTAAAGCTGTTTGGGAACTGCTTGCTTGGCCCCACAGACCTGGGGGCTGCAGGCTTTGCTGCTGCCTTCAGACTCGACACCACCCTTTCCCACTACGCACCGCGCCAGGCACAAAAATGGCCATACGGCTGGAGATGGGTCCCCTGCCCAAAGAGCCAAGAGGGAAAACTATGCCTTGTTCTAAAGCTCTTTGGGAACCGCTTGCGTAGCCTGACAGACGTGGGGGCTGTGGGCTTTCCTGCTGCCTTCAGCCTCGACACCACCCTTTCCCACTTGGCGCCGGGCCAGGCACAAAAATGGCCATACGGCTGGAGATGGGTCTCCCGCCCAAAGAGCCAGCAGGGAAAACTATGCCTTGTTCTAAAGCTCTTTGGGAACCGCTTGCGTAGCCCCACAGACCTGGGGTCTGCGGGCTTTCCTATTGCCTTCAGCCTCAAAACCACCCTTTCCCACCTGGCGCCGCACCAGGCACAAAAATGGCCATTCGGCTGGAGATGGGTCCCACGCCCAAAGAGCCAGCAGTGAAAACTATGCCTTATTCTAAAGCTCTTTGTGAACCTCTTGCGTAGCCCCAGAGACCTGGGGGCTGCAGGCTTTCCTGCTGCCTTCAGCCTCAAAGCCACCCTTTCCCACTTGGCGCCGGGCCAGGCAGAAAAATGGCCATACGGCTGGAGATGGGTCCCCTCCCAAAAGAGCCAGCAGGGAAAACTATGCCTTGTTCTAAAGCTCTTTGGGAACCGCTTGCGTAGCCCCACAGACCTGGGGGCTGCGAGCTTTCCTGCTGCCTTCAGCCTCAAAACCACCCTTTCCCACTAGGTGCCGCGCCAGGCACAAAAATGGCCATACGGCTGGAGATGGGTCCCCCGCCCAAAGAGCCAGCAGAGAAAACTATGCCTTGTTCTAAAGCTCTTTGGGAACCGCTTGCGTAGCCCCAGAGACCTGGGGGCTGCAGGCTCTCTTGCTGCCTTCAGCCTCAACAACACCCTTTCCCACTTGACGCCGCGCTAGGCACAAAAATGGCCTATGGCTGGAGATGGGTCTCCCGCCCAAAGAGCCAGCAGGGAAAACTATGTTTGTTCTAAAGCTCTTTGGGAACCGCTTGCGTAGCCTCACAGACCTGGGGGCTGCTGTCTTTCCTGCTGCCTTCAGCCTCGACACCACCCTTTCCCACTACGCACCGCGCCAGGCACAAAAATGGCCATACGGCTGGAGATGGGTCCCCCGCCCAAAGAGCCAGCAGGAAAAATTATGCCTTGTTCTAAAGCTCTTTGGGAACCGCTTGCGTAGCCCCACAGACCTGGGGGCTGCAGGCTCTCCTGCTGCCTTCAGCCTCGACAACACCCTTTCCCACTTGGCGCCGCGCTAGGCACAAAAATGGCCTATGGCTGGAGATGGGTCTCCCCCCCAAAGAGCCAGCAGGGAAAACTATGCCTTGTTCTAAAACTCTTTGGGAACCGCTTGCGTAGCCTGACAGACCTGGGGGCTGCTGTCTTTCCTGCTGCCTTCAGCCTCGACACCACCCTTTCCCACTTGGCGTCGCGCCAGGCACAAAAATGTCCATCCGGCTGGAGATGGGTCCCATGCCCAAAGAGCCAGCAGGGAAAACTATGCCTTGTTCTAAAGCTCTTTGGGAACCGCTTGCGTAGCCCCACAGACCTGGGGGCTGCGGGCTTTCCTGCTGCCTTCAGCCTCGACAGCACCCTTCCCCACTTGGCACTGCGCCAGGCACAAAAATGGCCTATGCCTGGAGATGGGTCCCCCGCCCAGAGAGCCAGAGGGAAAACTATGCCTTGTTCTAAAGCTCTTTGGGAACCGCTTGCGTAGCCCCTCAGACCTGGGTGCTGCAGGCTCTCTTGCTGCCTTCAGCCTCAACAACACCCTTTCCCACTTGACGCCGCGCTAGGCACAAAAATGGCCTATGGCTGGAGATGGGTCTCCCGCCCAAAGAGCCAGCAGGGAAAACTATGTTTGTTCTAAAGCTCTTTGGGAACCGCTTGCGTAGCCTCACAGACCTGGGGGCTGCTGTCTTTCCTGCTGCCTTCAGCCTCGACACCACCCTTTCCCACTACGCACCGCGCCAGGCACAAAAATGGCCATACGGCTGGAGATGGGTCCCCCGCCCAAAGAGCCAGCAGGAAAAACTATGCCTTGTTCTAAAGCTCTTTGGGAACCGCTTGCGTAGCCCTACAGACCTGGGGGCTGCAGGCTCTCCTGCTGCCTTCAGCCTCGACAACACCCTTTCCCACTTGGCGCCGCGCTACGCACAAAAATGGCCTATGGCTGGAGATGGGTCTCCCGCCCAAAGAGCCAGCAGGGAAAACTATGCCTTGTTCTAAAACTCTTTGGGAACCGCTTGCGTAGCCTCACAGACCTGGGGGCTGCTGTCTTTCCTGCTGCCTTCAGCCTCGACACCACCCTTTCCCACTTGGCGTCGCGCCAGGCACAAAAAATGGCCATACAGCTGGAGATGGGTCCCATGCCCAAAGAGCCAGCAGGGAAAACTATGCCTTGTTCTAAAGCTCTTTGGGAACCGCTTGCGTAGCCCCACAGACCTGGGGGCTGCAGGCTCTCTTGCTGCCTTCAGCCTCAACAACACCCTTTCCAACTTGACGCTGCGCTAGGCACAAAAATGGCCTATGGCTGGTGATGGGTCTCCCGCCCAAAGAGCCAGCAGGGAAAACTATGCCTTGTTCTAAAACTCTTTGGGAACCGCTTGCGTAGCCCCACAGACCTGGGGGCTGCAGGCTCTCCTGCTGCCTTCAGACTCAAAGCCACCCTTTCCCACTACGCACCGCATCAGGCACAAAAATGGCCTATGGCTGGAGATGTGTCCCCCGCTCAAAGAGCCAGCAGGGAAAACTATGCCTTGTTCTAAAGCTCTTTGGGAACCGCTTGCGTAGCCCCACAGACCTGGGGGCTGCAGGCTCTCCTGCTGCCTTCAGCCTCGACAAAACCCTTTCCCACTTGGCGCCGCGCTAGGCACAAAAATGGCCTATGGCTGGAGATGGGTCTCCCCCCCAAAGAGCCAGCAGGGAAAACTATGCCTTGTTCTAAAGCTCTTTGGGAACCGCTTGCGTAGCCCCACAGACCTGGGGGCTGCTGTCTTTCCTGCTGCCTTCAGCCTCGACACCACCCTTTCCCACTTGGCGTCGCGCCAGGCACAAAAATGGCCATCCGGCTGGAGATGGGTCCCATGCCCAAAGAGCCAGCAGGGAAAACTATGCCTTGTTCTAAAGCTCTTTGGGAACCGCTTGCGTAGCCCCACAGACCTGGGGGCTCCAGGCTTTCCTGCTGCCTTCAGCCTCGACACCACCCTTTCCCACTTGGCACCGCGCCAGGCACAAAAATGGCCATAGGGCTGGAGATGGGTCCCCCGCCCAAAGAGCCAGCAGGGAAAACTATGCCTTGTTCTAAAGCTCGTTTGGGAACCGCCTAGCGATAGCCCCAACAGTCCTGGGGGCTGCAGGCTTTCCTGCTGCCTTCAGCCTCGACAACCACCCTTACCCACTTGGCGCCTCGCCCAGGCACAAAAATGGCCATATGGCTGGAGATGGGTCCCCCGCCCAAAGAGCCAGCAGGGAAAACTATGCCTTGTTCTAAAGCTCTTTGTGAACCTCTTGCGTAGCCCCAGAGACCTGGGGGCTGCAGGCTTTCCTGCTGCCTTCAGCCTAAAAGCCACCCTTTCCCTCTTGGCAGCCACGGGCCAGGCACAAAAATGGCCATACAGCTGGAGATGGGTCCCCCTCCCAAAGAGCCCAGCAGGGAAAACTATGCCTTGTTCTAAAGCTCTTTGGGAACCGCCTTGCGATAGCCCAACAGTCCTGGGGGCTGCGGGCTTTCCTGCTGCCTTCAGCTCGACACCACCCTTTCCCACTTGCGCACCGCGCCAGGCACAAAAATGGCCATACGGCAGGAGTTGGGTCCCCCGCCCAAAGAGCCAGCAGGGAAAACTATGCCTTGTTCTAAAGCTCT